>NW_018480066.1:754019-772830 GCF_002113885.1 Mizuhopecten yessoensis | reverse complement strand
CCTTCATCACAGCATGCTACTGGCCAAATAGCATCATCCTAGGCCTTTTGGTTATTGAGAAGAAGTTGTTTAAAGGTTTTTAACATATTTGACCCCTGTGACCTTGAATATAATTATAGGTCATTCATTTGAACAAACTTGGTAGCCCTTCATTCTAGCATGTTACTGGCATAATATCATTAGCCTAGGCCTCTTAGTTATTCAGAAGAAGTTGTATAAAGATTTTTTAAGATAATTGACCCCTGTGACCTTGAAAATTGACGAAGGTCATTCATTTGAACAAACTTGATAGCCCTTCATCCCAGCATGCTACAAGCCAAAAATCATCACCCTAGGCCTTTTGGTTATTAAGAAGAAGTTGTTTAAAGTAAAATATTGGCGCCGGACGCCGGACGCCAGACATTATTTAACAACCTAAGGTATCTAACTTTCACTAAAACCTGATATACCACATACACAAAAACAATATTCCAACAAAACCTCTCAACTGTACATACAGGTAACAAATTAATAGCAATTTAGGTTCCTTTTATGGAACTTTCAAACTGACATAGACGGTCCCAGTGCTTCACTGGGCTACAATGGAAGACCTGTACAGCTAATCAGCCTATCTTACCTGAAAACTTGAGTGAAAAATACAGTGGTCTTACACAAAAAAACAGACCATTCAAATCAGTGCTTTTTTCCGTTAATGAGTATATACACACCAACTATACAGTAAGACAAGGTGAGATCGGGAGCTTGGATAAGAAAACACATCATTCAAGATAAAATCAATTACAAGGTCTTTCCCTACCACGGAATGCTGGTGAAAATTAAACACATATGGCCAGATTTACTAACAGTGAAACTTCGGCAGGTTTCTTCAATGAAAACTGTTTCTTGACATCAGTCTTTACTGCATTGCTCCTACACAAATTCATCTCCCTAGGCCAAACCGGCAATTTCTCAATTGAGTTACATTATCTGTGATAAAACAATTTACAATTTTCTCAATTGAGTTATATATACCTGATAAAACAATTGAAGTATTTATCAAAAGAGATATAAACGTCTGTGATGGACGGCTTTGTCTGGGTGTCCCTTAGTGTAACATACACCAATATTTGTGTGTAGCTGAAGCCGGAGGCATTAACAATCAGGACTATCTGGAGACCAGTACTGAAGGTTTAGCAATGCAGGGCTCTTTTCAGGATCAACCTGTCTACAGACGATACTTGAGGTTAAAATATGGATAACATTTGGGGCCTCAATCAAATATCGAGAAACCACTAATTCATGTGTAACAATGGGGTCTGTTTTAGGACTAAATCAATCTTCCTACAGGCCACTACTTGACGTCAAACAGTTTCTTGAAGGACTATTTAAACTTTCTACAGGACACTACTTGACGTTAGAAAATTTGAACTATTTAGGGCCTCAATTAATTATTTGAAATAAGGGGGTCATTTTTAGGACAAAATCAACCTGCCTACAGACCACTGCTTGAGGTCAACTGGTCTCTTTCAACCTGCCTAGACAGACCGTTACTTTAATTTCCCTAGAGAAAGAAAAGCTGCAGTGATGCAGTTCAAAAGTCTAGCACCTACTACATGCTGCCATGTGTTCCTAAGCACTTACACAATCCTGTACTCCCTATACTACATTAGGTTCCTAAGCACTTACATAACCCTGTACTTCCTATACTACATTAGCTTCCTAAGCACTTACATAACCCTGTACTTCCTATACTTCATTAGGTTCCTAAGCACTTACATAACCCTGTAGTCCCTATACTACATTAGGTTCCTAAGCACTTACATAACCCTGTACTTCCTATACTTCATTAGGTTCCTAAGCACTTACATAACCCTGTACTTCCTATACTACATTAGCTTCCTAAGCACTTACATAACCCTGTACTTCCTATACTTCATTAGGTTCCTAAGCACTTACATAACCCTGTACTCCCTATACTAAATTAGGTTCCTAAGCACTTATATAATCCTGTACTCCCTATACTACATTAGGTTCCTAAGCACTTACATAATCCTGTACTCCCTATACTACATTAGGTTCCTAAGCACTTACATAATCCTGTACTCCCTATACTACATTAGGTTCCTAAGCACTTACATAATCCTGTACTCCCTATACTACATTAGGTTCCTAAGCACTTACATAATCCTGTACTCCCTATACTACATTAGGTTCCTAAGCACTTACATAATCCTGTACTCCCTATACTACATTAGGTTCCTAAGCACTTACATAATCCTGTACTCCCTATACTACATTAGGTTCCTAAGCACTTACATAATCCTGTACTCCCTATACTACATTAGGTTCCTAAGCACTTACATAATCCTGTACTCCCTATACTACATTAGGTTCCTAAGCACTTACATAATCCTGTACTCCCTATACTACATTAGGTTCCTAAGCACTTACATAATCCTGTACTCCCTATACTACATTAGGTTCCTAAGCACTTACATAATCCTGTACTCCCTATACTACATTAGGTTCCTAAGCACTTACATAATCCTGTACTCCCTATACTACATTAGGTTCCTAAGCACTTACATAATCCTGTACTCCCTATACTACATTAGGTTCCTAAGCACTTACATAATCCTGTACTCCCTATACTACATTAGGTTCCTAAGCACTTACATAATCCTGTACTCCCTATACTACATTAGGTTCCTAAGCACTTACATAATCCTGTACTCCCTATACTACATTAGGTTCCTAAGCACTTACATAATCCTGTACTCCCTATACTACATTAGGTTCCTAAGCACTTACATAATCCTGTACTCCCTATACTACATTAGGTTCCTAAGCACTTACATAATCCTGTACTCCCTATACTACATTAGGTTCCTAAGCACTTACATAATCCTGTACTCCCTATACTACATTAGGTTCCTAAGCACTTACATAATCCTGTACTCCCTATACTACATTAGGTTCCTAAGCACTTACATAATCCTGTACTCCCTATACTACATTAGGTTCCTAAGCACTTACATAATCCTGTACTCCCTATACTACATTAGGTTCCTAAGCACTTACATAATCCTGTACTCCCTATACTACATTAGGTTCCTAAGCACTTACATAATCCTGTACTCCCTATACTACATTAGGTTCCTAAGCACTTACATAATCCTGTACTCCCTATACTACATTAGGTTCCTAAGCACTTACATAATCCTGTACTCCCTATACTACATTAGGTTCCTAAGCACTTACATAATCCTGTACTCCCTATACTACATTAGGTTCCTAAGCACTTACATAATCCTGTACTCCCTATACTACATTAGGTTCCTAAGCACTTACATAATCCTGTACTCCCTATACTACATTAGGTTCCTAAGCACTTACATAATCCTGTACTCCCTATACTACATTAGGTTCCTAAGCACTTACATAATCCTGTACTCCCTATACTACATTAGGTTCCTAAGCACTTACATAATCCTGTACTCCCTATACTACATTAGGTTCCTAAGCACTTACATAATCCTGTACTCCCTATACTACATTAGGTTCCTAAGCACTTACATAACCCTGTACTCCCTATACTACATTAGGCGACTTTCCATTGTAGTTACTGGATTGGTGTACAATGGTTCATGCAATCAAACTCTAAGATGTAATTAATACTCATTACCATCACTAACATCAGTAAAAATCTTCATGGATTAGGCTAAGAAAGCTGTGTTGTATAAACCCCTCCTACTGTCCCTTTTACACAACCTAATTTCCAGGTTCACTAACATACCAATACCAAAACATAAAGGGAGATGTGTAATTTTCAGGTTCAGTGAGGCAGTGGATTGGGGGAGAGAGCTGTGTAGGAGACAGAATTAATGGTCGACCAGATGGGCTTTCCTCCTTGTAAACAACGTGATTCCCATGAATGAGAAATCTGGCCAGTGATGGATGGGTAGTAAGGTCTGTCTACACATATATAATTTCTGTAAAATGCCTGCCTGTCAGAATATCAGGTTATATTATAAGTTCTGTTTCATAGTTTTATGATTAATGTACTCTATGGAATAATTTTAATTTCTCCTCATTTTGCTTTTTATAATAAATTTTCTTGGTAGCCACTCTGTAGGACTTGTAACTTCCCTTACATGTATATAAGACCTGTTTCTTAAAAAGTTTGAGAGTTTAGAAGAATATTTTCAATGATCATGTTGGGTTAAACACCAATATATTTTACAACCAATTCATCACTTCTTACCCAAAGGCCATAAATTGAACTCCACTTTATACTAATATAATTTATCATCTATACCAAATAATCTTCACACACTCTGCACCACATTTATGACCTGGCTTAAACACTCCAAATCTAAATGGATGGACAACCTTTTAAATATTCCACTTAACAAATTGACTTAAAAATTTATCAAATATTCAAAGAAAGGTACAAATAAATAGAAAATTCCTGAAATCCCTGAAACCTCACTGTGACATCACCAAAACGCTGTTACATTATTAGATTACTGTAACCTTGAATAAATCACTGTAACCCCACTGTGACATCACTAAATCACTATTTAATCATTAGATTACTGTAACCTTGAATAAATCACTGAAACCTCACTGTGACATCACTAAATCACTATTAAATCATTAGATTACTGTAACCTTGAATAAATCACTGTAACCCCACTGTGACATCACTAAATCACTATTTAATCATTAGATTACTGTAACCTTGAATAAATCACTGTAACCTCACTGTGACATCACTAAATCACTATTTAATCATTAGATTACTGTAACCTTGAATAAATCACTGTAACCTCACTGTGACATCACTAAATCACTATTTAATCATTAGATTACTGTAACCTTGAATAAATCACTGTAACCTCACTGTGACATCACTAAATCACTATTTAATCATTAGATTACTGTAACCTTGAATAAATCACTGTAACCTCACTGTGACATCACTAAATCACTATTTAATCATTAGATTACTGTAACCTTGAATAAATCACTGTAACCTCACTGTGACATCACTAAATCACTATTTAATCATTAGATTACTGTAACCTTGAATAAATCACTGTAACCCCACTGTGACATCACTAAATCACTATTAAATCATTAGATTACTGTTGCAGTACAGGATTTCCGCCTCAACAAGTTGTTACTCGTATTAACATACATTTCCTATTTGATAGTCAATGTTGTACATATATCTGGGACTATGTTTATGTTTGAAGATCTACTTTTATACCTGGTATACATATACAGGAATTTCAAGAATTCTTGTAACTATTAAAACATAACTTGCAAACTTCATGTTCCTGAATTAGGTTAATGTGTTTATATTCCAGTGAAGAACTTTTTACTTTGATAGTTAGTTTCCGGATAATTTAAATAATTTCTTATCTCTCTAAATTTAATTGAAATCCTTGTATGTTTACAATATTATATCTCGTTTTCCTAAGAGGTATATTTTGATTTTCATAAATCATCTCTTTAAATATATTTTGTGGTAACTGTACGTAGAGTAAAACAAGTTTATAACAAATGCTTTTTACCAATTTTACATCTACTGGTTTGTTCTTCTAATGGAATGCCCTAGCAGTACTTTATGATACATAAGAAATATTTATTACAAAAGAGGAATTTTATAACAAACACATTAAAAGACACATCCATAAAAAGGAGACGCTAAGACACATCGATAACAAGGAGACATTAAGACATATCCATAACAAGGAGACATTTAGACATATCCATAACAAGGAGACATTAAGACATATATCCATAACAAGGAGACGTTAAGACACATCCATAACAAGGAGACATTAAGACACATCCATAACAAGGAGACATTAAGACATATCCATAACAAGGAGACATTAAGACACATCCATAACAAGGAGACATTAAGCCTATCCATAACTAGGAGACATTAAGACACATAGGTGGTCAGATTCACACCTAGACTTAATTACTGATCTTATTTGAATCATAAATCTCTGTCACCTGATATCATGGTATGTATTATTTGTTTGCCAAATGTCCTGCAACAAATTTCAGTAAAATCCTCATATTCAATCAATAAATAAATGAGAAAAGTTTTTACAAATTTGAACAATTTTTATGAATAAATAATTAGCTTAAATACTAAATTAGTGATGACACAATCTAATATATGTTTCCATTACAGCAGATTTTACAGAAAACGCCTATAACAGCCCACGCATTACACATGGACAGGGACTTGTCTGACAACAGGTGGCCTACAAACATGGGCATATTAGCAAAAATGTTTAGTACCATAATTACTTAAATTGTCAGGCTCAGGTGTAATTTGTTGTAATTACAATAACAAATTAGTTACTAACATCACTGTATGTATATAATAAATTGAGAATACGACAAGATTAATATTTTATGGAAATTATTTTCAAGATTTTATTCCATATTATTGAATAAATCACCGTAACCCCACTGTGACAGCACTAAAACGCTGTTACATTATTAGATTACTGTAACCTTGAATAAATCACTGTAACCCCACTGTGACATCACTAAATCACTATTAAATCATTAGATTACTGTTGCAGTACAGGATTTCCGCCTCAACAAGTTGTTACTCGTATTAACATACATTTCCTATTTGATAGTCAATGTTGTACATATATCTGGGACTATGTTTATGTTTGAAGATCTACTTTTATACCTGGTATACATATACAGGAATTTCAAGAATTCTTGTAACTATTAAAACATAACTTGCAAACTTCATGTTCCTGAATTAGGTTAATGTGTTTATATTCCAGTGAAGAACTTTTTTTCTTTGATAGTTAGTTTCCGGATAATTTAAATAATTTCTTATCTCTCTAAATTTAATTGAAATCCTTGTATGTTTACAATATTATATCTCGTTTTCCTAAGAGGTATATTTTGATTTTCATAAATCATCTCTTTAAATATATTTTGTGGTAACTGTACGTAGAGTAAAACAAGTTTATAACAAATGCTTTTTACCAATTTTACATCTACTGGTTTGTTCTTCTAATGGAATGCCCTAGCAGTACTTTATGATACATAAGAAATATTTATTACAAAAGAAGAATTTTATAACAAACACATTAAAAGACACATCCATAAAAAGGAGACGCTAAGACACATCGATAACAAGGAGACATTAAGACATATCCATAACAAGGAGACATTTAGACACATCCATAACAAGGAGACATTAAGAGCTATATCCATAACAAGGAAACGTTAAGACACATCCATAACAAGGAGACATTAAGACATATATCCATGACAGGGAGACATTAAGACATATCCATAACAAGGAGGCATTTAGACACATCCATAAAAAGGAGACGCTAAGACACATCGATAACAAGGATACATTAAGACATATCCATAACAAGTAGACATTTAGACATATCCATTACAAGGATACATTAAGACATATCCATAACAAGGAAACATTAAGACACATCAATAACAAGGAGACATTAAAAGCTATATCCATAACAAGGAAACGTTAAGCCACATCCATAACAAGGAGACATTAAGACATATATCCATGACAAGGAGACATTAAGACACATACATGCCAAGGAGATGTTAAGACAAATCCATAACAAGGAGACATTAAGACACATCCATAACAAGGAGACATTAAGACATATCCATAACAAGGAGACATTAAGACACATCCATAACAAGGAGACATTAAGCCTATCCATAACTAGGAGACATTAAGACACATAGGTGGTCAGATTCACACCTAGACTTAATTACTGATCTTATTTGAATCATAAATCTCTGTCACCTGATATCATGGTATGTATTATTTGTTTGCCAAATGTCCTGCAACAAATTTCAGTAAAATCCTCATATTCAATCAATAAATAAATGAGTTAAGTTTTTACAAATTTGAACAATTTTTATGAATAAATAATTAGCTTAAATACTAAATTAGTGATGACACAATCTAATATATGATTCCATTACAGCAGATTTTACAGAGAACGCCTATAACAGCCCATGCATTACACATGGACAGGGACTTGTCTGACAACAGGTGGCCTACAAACATGGGCATATTAGCATAAATGTTTAGTACCATAATTACTTAAATTGTCAGGCTCAGGTGTAATTTGTTGTAATTACAATAACAAATTAGTTACTAACATCACTGTATGTATATAATAAATTGAGAATACGACAAGATTAATATTTTATGGAAATTATTTTCAAGATTTCATTCCATATTATTCTAAATACATGTGCTTGGCTCTCCATGAACATGTCTAATTATAGTTTAATTACCTCTAATTTAGTGATTTATGACATTATTTCACTGGTTGGACTGACCTTCCTTAAGTCTGGAGTAAAGCTTGATTTGTTAATAGACAGCTAGGTAATACTTAGAGTGGTAAGTTGATATAAAAACAGGTGACTAGCAATGTAATCTAGCCTTGAGTTCATTAAGTCCAGATATCAGAAATCAACTTATTTATACTATGGAACACATAATTATTTTTAGAGAAAAGAACAAAAGAATAAGCCTTTAACTTAGTGGTATAGACTGTTACCAACTGTTATAGACTGTTACCGACTGTTACCGACTGTTACCGACTGTTATAGACTGTAACTGACTGTTTTAGACTGTTATAGACCGTAACCGACTGTTATAGACTGTTACCGACTGTTATAGGCTGTTACCGACTGTTACCGACTGTTATAGACTGTTACCAACTGTTACCGACTGTTATAGACCGTAACCGACTGTTATAGGCTGTTACCGACTGTTATAGACTGTTACCGACTGTTATAGACTGTTATAGACCGTAACCGACTGTTATAGACTGTAACCGACTGTTATAGACTGTTATAGACCGTAACCGACTGTTACCGACTGTTATAGACTGTTATAGACTGTTACCGACTGTTATAGGCTGTTACAGACTGTTACCGATGAAGAATTTAGACATAGTTCTCCAGACTTATCACAGCTAGTGTGATTTCCTATCTGTTCCTAAAGAATGAAAAAAATAATTAAATGTGTGAAACTGAATGAACCTCAGGATTTTTAAGTATGGAAAATACAGATTAAAGGGAGCCAGGAACTAACCAGAATGTCGTGTAGACCCCAGACTACCTCCTTCTTATTTGTTTCAATTGTAATACACAATTTGATCAACAAAAGTGGAGAAGTCTAGCCTAAATCATAAACTTTTAATTGGAATTAGAAACCTTTTGGTTAGTGACTTAAGATTAAATCTGAATTAACAATGAAATAACAGACATGTTCACACTGATTTCAGGGCTTACCCAGGGCATATTAACACTCATCGTAAATGATGGACAGGGGCACACTGATTTCGCAGGGCTTACCCAGGGCATATTAACACTCATCGTAAATGATGGACAGGATTTCAGGGCTTACCCAGGGCATGTTAACACTCATCGTAAATGATGGACAGGGGCACACTGATTTCAGGGCTTACCCAGGGCATATTAACACTCATCGTAAATGATGGACAGGGGCACACTGGTTTCAGACTTTTCTTCCAGGTATGAAAGAAGATCCTAGTAAACGATACAGAGATACATCTCTATGTAATTTACATACTTAAGGCAAATCTGGAGAGGATTTATTTAAACATGATAAATGAGTATTACTCAAATATGCATCCTATCTTCCTTGATTAGGAAGTTGACCTCACACAAAACCATTGGAAACGCTACGTTAGAAATAGGATAACTCCGACACTGAGATTTAAGTAACAATGGCCCTGACACTGGATTACGATATCACACATATAGTGCTCTATATTTTCCAATTATGACAGTGCGGTTTCACTGTCTTCTGATCCTACTCATAACAGAATCGCACAAAACGGCAACAAATGGATTTTATCTAAAATTGAGGTTTTGGGGTATCATGTTTATGTATGACGATCATAAATCATAGGTCTAGCTACCTGTAGTCTTCTGTCCGGTGTGAAAACACTTGGAAAATTATAAAAATGCAATGTATGAGATATTTTTTAGAAACGTAAAGAGTTAATCATGTGGTTCTTGATTTAGCACTAAACGTTGCCTTGAATGGGAAAATTAAACTACTCTGTTTAAGTCGGAGCTACAAAAAACAGTTAAAATTAAGTATAGAAAGACTGTCAGAATTAAATGTAAAGATTCAATGACATCTGGTCCTACAACTTTACACTACCAATTATACACATATTTAAATTTACCATATCATGTACATGTTAATGAGTTTGGCACATAATTGTCAAACTTAGAAATGCTTTGAGTAAATTATATTTATACCAATGATATAGGTATAATAATTAAGTAAGATAATATGATAATATACTAAGATTGCAGGTAACTATAAAAACACAACTCACAATGTCAAGAACATACATTTAAATATTTTAGTTTTTCATTGACCAAAATATAAAGCAAGGTTTAATTTTGGCAAAACTAAAGGTGTTTAATGCTTTCATGTTAATTAAACTTGATAACAGCTTGTCTTCTGACAAACCGCACTGTCGTGGGATTGTCACCTGGGACCCTATCAGGTGTGTAAGTTGTGACCGACACTACAAGTAATATAAAAAGAAAAGAATCTAGTTTACATCCAGAGTTTTTTATAACTGGATTGATATTAAGATAACTAATTGTACAAGTGAATCAAATGTCCTTTTTTCTCTAAAGAAAACTACAGATAATTGACCATATTTACCTGGAAACCTGTTAAACACTCACATTTTTTCAGTAAATTTTACAAAAAATAAATAAATTTTATACTTCCTTACAATAGAGATATACTATTTATGTGAGTTATCTATTAAATTATTGATTTTACTATTAACACTTCTGGCCTTACTTTTAACCAAATAAATGTACAACTGAAATTAATATGTTCAGTTCATTTTTCATAAATGTCAATTTTGCCCTTAAAACCAATGCGTGCAATGAAAAGTTATGACAATCCCACATAATCAGAATAGTTGGCATACTACTTATCAATATAAAGGTTCATGCAGTACATGATATTTAATCAATGTCAAGAAATTTGTGAGTATTGAAATCAATGCATAATTTTATACATAATTAAGACCTAGTAACTAATTGTTCTTATACTGTTTAAGGTCCATCCTTTTTATAATACACCAGATGATTAAAACTGCCTTGTCTGGACCTTGTGTATAGTTTGTCTGGACCTTGTGTATAGTTTGTCTGGACCTTGTGTAGACCTTGTGTATAGGTTGTCTGGTCCTTGTGTATAGTTTGTCTGTACCTTGTGTATAGTTTGTCTGGACCTTGTGTGTAGTTTGTCTGGTCCTTGTGTATAGTTTGTCTGTACCTTGTGTACAGTTTGTCTGGACCTTGTGTATAGTTTGTCTGTACCCTGTGTATAGTTTGTCTGGACCTTGTGTATAGTCTGTCTGGACCTTGTGTATAGTTTGTCTGGACCTAGTGTATAGTTTGTCTGGTCCTTGTCTATAGTTTGTCTGGACCTTGTGTATAAAGTTTGTCTGGACCTTGTGTATAGTTTGTCTGGCCCTTGTGTATAGTTTGTCTGGACCTTGTGTGTAGTTTGTCTGGTCCTTGTGTATAGTTTGTCTGGACCTTTTGTATAGTTTGTCTGGTGCTTGTGTATAGTTTGTCTGGTCCTTGTGTGTTAAGGTTGTCTGTACCTTGTGTATAGTTTGTCTGGGCCTTGTGTAGACCTTGTGTAGACCTTGTGTATAGGTTGTCTGGTCCTTGTGTATAGTTTGTCTGGTCATTGTGTATAGTTTGTCTGGACCTTGTGTATAAAGTTTGTCTGGACCTTGTGTATAGTTTGTCTGTACCCTGTGTATAGTTTGTCTGGACCTTGTGTATAAAGTTTGTCTGGACCTTGTGTATAGTTTGTCTGTACCTTGTGTATAGTTTGTCTGGACCTTGTGTATAGTTTGTCTGGACCTTGTGTATAGTTTGTCTGGTCCTTGTGTAGACCTTGTGTATAGGTTGTCTGGTCCTTGTGTATAGTTTGTCTGGACCTTGTGTAGACCTTGTGTAGACCTTGTGTATAGTTTGTCTGGACCTTGTGTATAGTTTGTCTGGTCCTTGTGTATAGTTTGTCTGGTCCTTGTGTAGACCTTGTGTATAGTTTGTCTGGACCTTGTGTATAGTTTGTCTGGACCTTTTGTATAGTTTGTCTGGATCTTGTGTATAGTTTGTCTGGTCCTTGTGTATAGTTTGTCTGGACCTTGTGTATAGTTTGTCTGGACCTTGTGTAGACCTTGTGTATAGTTTGTCTTGACCTTGTGTATAGTTTGTCTTGACCTTTTGTATAGTTTGTCTGGACCTTGTGTATAGTTTAATGTCAATTTTTTTGCCGTATGAAGCTTAGTTTGTTTATCATATTCAGTTGAATCAATGCTGATTCCCTTGTTAAGCTTGCATATAGTTGTGTCAATTTCAATTCCTGCTTGGAAACTTGTGTGCAGTTGAGGAATGGATAGTAAATGTTAACAAACCTAGGTACATGTAGTAACTAAGTTATGAACATAAAAAGTTCAAACTACTTAATGATCTAAGGACATAACTGCATAAACAAATACAAACATACAATGTATGTGTATACTTTCTGTTGTCAAGTTTATATATATTTGATTTTTTGGGGGGAAAAATATTAACTATTTCTCAATAGGAAATCTGACTCCTTAAACTTACATTGTACTTCAGTCAGAATCGGGACGTATCAAAGTACATGTTATACATCATAAGTCACCTATTATAGGTACACCACTCACAGAATACATTTATTTTGGGCAAATGATAAAGAAATATTCAAATTTAACAATTTAATCATTTCAATTCAATCTCGTATTAAAATGATTTTCCATGGCTAAAAAGTAACATAAAAGGCAAAGATGGGCAGATATAAACTGCTCTAAACTTTACTCAATAAAGCTCTGTCAGTCAAAAAAAATTAAATTATAAAAAATGATATCAGTGTAAATATCAAAGCTAAGTGAATAGAGACCATAACAGGGTCAGATCTTGCATAAAATACAATAATTATATATCGTAAAAATCATCACAATTTTTTTTATGGGCACCTTTCATCAAAGCTATCCGGTATTTGAAATATTCAATGTGTCTTTTTGTACAATTATATGCGTAAATAAGTATATACACCATGCTGAAAAAATAAAGTAGTATCTGTCTCGGCTGTATAATGATCAGCGATGCATAGATTTTAACACAGGTGCAAAGCCCCAGGCCATTGAGCGAGGAAAGGTGATATAACCAGCCCTGTCAAATGTACAAATTGTCCTCCTTTAAAAAAGATAAGTTGAAATGGTAGATGTACTGAACCCAGCCACATTATTGTCTAATCTCATAATTTCTCACATTTGAGAAAATTGTTTTCTTTTCTATAAAGAAAATTGTCAAAAAAATTGAATCAGATTACATGATTATTTATATATGTATAAGTACATCTAGATTTAATGTTATAGGTGTATGTTTTATTGTCCTTTAAGGACTGAGATCCAAGGGCCCATGAAGCTCAGAAAAAATCTAACAGAATGTTTTATATTAAAATCAAACAAGAGATCCCAGAGGGATCTTGGCGCCCACCTTTGTACCATCTTCATTCGTTATTTGTCAGTTCGATCTTTTCTCTTCTTTCCTCTAATCTGTTTGATCGTGTCATGTTAACAGTAAATGCACCTTGAGGTAACTTTTGATCTAAACTTAATACTGATGTGAATGAAAGCCAACCTTCAAAGTGAGTTGTCATTTCACATATTTACTAGTACAGTACTTAATGTGAAAGAAATAGAATCGATCATTGCAATATGAGAAAGATCTGTTTAGTTCTTCTTTTAATTCATTTTGTTTTTATGATCAGTCTCAAAATATAACATGCACGAGAGATCAAGGGGAACCTACAAATAAAATTTGAGAAAGATCCCTCTGGTACTTCCTGAGAAATAGCGATAACAAACTTTCACTATCAAAATCCAAGATGGCTGCCTGTCAGCAATGTTGTTTATCCGATCAGTCTCTAAAATTTCCCTGCACAGCTAGGACCAAGGGGAACCTACATATAAAATTAAAGCAAGATCCCTCTAGTTATTCTGGAGAAATATCAGTAACAAACCTACACTATCAAAATCCAAGATGGCTGCCTGTCGGCCATGTTGTTTATCCGATCAATCTCAAAAGTTGCCCTGCACAGATAATAACCAAGGGGAACCTACATATAAAATTTTAAAAAGATTCCTTAAGTACTTCCCGAGAAATAGTGATAACAAACTTTCACTATCAAAATCCAAGATGGCTGCCTGTCGGCCATGTTGTTTATCCGATCAGTCTCAAAAGTTGCCCTGCACAGCTAAGGACCAAGGGGAACCTACATATAAAATTTGAGAAAGATCCCTCTGGCACTTCTTGAGAAATACCGATAACAAGAATTGTTTAAGGACAGACGACGGACCACGGACGCAGATTGATTTGAATAGCCCACCATCAGATGATGGTTATTTCTTTCCCAATCAATCAGTTAATTGATATTTCATTAATAGGTCAGGAAGACCATGCTGGTATACACAATCACTATTACCACCTTTACAATCTACCATAAACTAGTCTGTATATATAAGACATAAGACAACCTGTTGCTGAGATAAAAAATAATTAACTTGGACATCCCAAAAACAACAGGTAAAATAAAACTACCAGGTAACAACAACTGTGAATTGGCTGAATTTGAAGCATGTACAGTTGAGGACTTAAAGAGGAACATATATACCATGTTTTATCATGATTCCTTTAGTAGTTCCTGAGAAATCACAATAACAAATATGACAAGTAAAATTTAAGATGGCAGCCCTAATGGCCATTTTCCTTTCCTGATCAATTGTAAATCAATGGCACACACATGTACAAATATAAACCAAGAGATTTATACATACCAAAGTTTATCATGTGGTTTTGAGAAATAGAATTCAATCTGTTTAGAGACGGACTGACTAAATGACAACAGATGCTGGACCATGGATGAAAATTGATTTTAAAGACAACTTTCTGACCATTATAGATTTAAATAGCCAAAATAAAGTTATGACCAGATTTGACTAGGAATTGGTTGTTATATAAATAGACATAAAATACATTTTCAAAGACAAACAGAAGGGGCATGAAGTAGACTAAAATGTTACCAAAAAACATTTAAAAGTTTTCAGCATTAGTTTTTTTTATAGTAAATCACCTAAGATCTCACAGAATAACTGACCTTCAGCAGACAGGAAGAGATTGAAGCCAATAAGACATTTTTAGGTTATTTTAGCTAAATTAAGATTTCAATGGCCTCTTGCAGCAGTAATTGTCTTAAATTGCTAAAATTCCAATGGGAGATTTAGTTGTTGAATGCCCCCATATCTTTGCATGGCCCCCTATAATCCTTCCTAACCAACAGACTTGGAACTATGATTTCAGTATTTTAAACAATCATACATAGAATTGCTACATTTGTATAAAGATTTCTATGTATTAAATAACAAAGTAATTAATTCAGTAACAGATTATCAGCCTGACTCATTTGGGTACAGGTAGTTTATCAAACAGGTATATCTAGGTGCAGGTAGTTTATCAAAAAGGTATATCTAGGTACAGGTAGTTTATCAAACAGGTGCATATAGATATATGCAGTTTATCAAAAAGATATATTTAGGTACAGGTAGTTTATCAAACAGGTATATCTTTAAGGTACAGGTAGTTTATCAAAAAGATATATTTAGGTACAGGTAGTTTATCAAAAAGATATGTTTAGGTACAGGTAGTTTATCAAAAAGGTATATTTAGGTACAGGTTGTTTATCAAAAAGATATGTTTAGGTACAGGTAGTTTATCAAAAAGATATATTTAGGTGCAGGTAGTTTATCAAAAAGATATATTTAGGTACAGGTAGTTTATCAAAAAGGGACATTCAGGTAGTTTATCAAAAAGGGACATTAAGGTATTGTTAGTTTGTCAAACAGGTACATTTAGATTTAGGTAGTTCATCGAAAAGGTACATTTAGGTACTGGTAGTTTGTCAAACAGGTACATTAAGATACAGGTAGTTTATCAAACAAGTACATACAGACATACAGATACATGTGGTTTATATGTGTAGATAACCATTATAAAGGCAGACCTATATACAGGTGGTCTATTAATACAGATAGACATAAATAATAATAAAAAATGTACATGACAATTACCATTTTAAATAAGATGTAATATATCATAACAAAATACGTCGTTAATTTCTGACACCTGTAGTTAACAAAACCCTAACAACTCTATGGTAGGAAAGCTTGGACCTATCACCTACCTGTTTATATCATACTTCATAAAATTGTCTTTTTAATGGCAAATTAATAGGTATATAGAAGTGTGCAGCCATAGACAACATTTATGTAGTGATTTTTTTCTTTTTCAGACATTAAACTTGACAATGTATGAATTAAATATGATAGAAATATTGAAGGAACAGGTTATCTACACATGCCCATTCACCACTCTACCCTACAGATGTTTCTAATGGACACAACATGCCAATCCTTCACATTTCAGTTATTAATTTACAATGACAGTGAAATGTCTTTTGAATAAAATTCCTACATTTAACAATGGAGTTCATTTAAGCTCTTAAAATGTTCTAACAATTTAAGCTGAAAAGCTTTCAGTTGAGATTAAAAAACAAAACATTCAAGTTCCAGATGTTCCCTTGACAAAATCTTCTTGTCATTTTTTCTAAGGAAATGCTGACATTTTAGTTCATGCTTTGCTTGGAAACAGGTATGAGCATCCCTGGGATTGAAAGTAGTTATCTTCAATAACTTACAAATATTTTCAATGGTTCAAAATTTACAACCCAGAAATGATTTCATTTAAAAAAATTACGCTTACAATATTTGACTTTTGACCTTTTGAGGGGAAGGTAATCCTGACCTAATTACAATGTACTGCACATTTTTTTGGTGATTCAGATATGTTTCCAGTTTCATCAAAATAATTTTAAACTTTAAAAGTTAAGGCCCTCACAAGATTACACATATTTGACTATTGACAGTGACATTTTTTCATGGTGTAAACATTATGGTCTGGATAGGTTTTCATAGGAAATTTTGTGCTTATTTGATCTTGAGGTGATGGCCACAGGGACCAAATTATTGTGCAGTGGCTGAGTGCATATCTCCCGGAGGTATTCAGTTCTCATCAAAATATCTTTCTCATGTTAAATATTGTGGCCGAATAAGTTTTTGATGGAATTTTGCAATTATTTGGCCTTTAACCTTGAAGTAAAGATCACAGTGACCTACATGTAGTTACAGTAACCTTTAAGATCACAGTCGACCTACATGTAGTAACAGTAACCTATAAGATCACAGTGACCTACATGTAGTTACAGTAACCTATACGATCACAGTGACCTACATGTAGTTACAGTAACCTATAAGATCACAGTGACCTACATGTAGTTACAGTAACCTATAAGATCAAAGTGACCTACATGTAGTTACAGTAACCTAAAAGATCAGAGTGACCTACATGTAGTTACAGTAACCTATAAGATCACAGTGACCTACATGTAGTTACAGTAACCTATAAGATCACAGTGACCTACATGTAGTTACAGTAACCTATAAGATCACAGTGACCTACATGTAGTTACAGTAACCTATAAGATCACAGTGACCTACATGTAGTTACAGTAACCTATAAGATCACAGTGACCTACATGTAGTTACAGTAACCTATAAGATCACAGTGACCTACATGTAGTTACAGTAACCTATAAGATCACAGTGACCTACATGTAGTTACAGTAACCTATAAGATCACAGTGACCTACATGTAGTTACAGTAACCTATAAGATCACAGTGACCTACATGTAGTTACAGTAACCTATAAGATCACAGTGACCTACATGTAGTTACAGTAACCTATAAGATCACAGTGACCTACATGTAGTTACAGTAACCTATAAGATCACAGTGACCTACATGTAGTTACAGTAACCTATAAGATCACAATGACCTACATGTAGTTACAATCATCTATAAGATCACAGTGACCTACATGTAGTTACAGTAACCTAAAAGATCAGAGTGACCTACATGTAGTTACAGTAACCTATAAGATCAAAGTGACCTACATGTACATACTTCTGTATCAATGTTCTGTACTCCGGTATCAATGTTCTGTACTCCTGTATCAAGTGACCTACATGTAGTTACAGTAACCTATAAGATCACAAGGACCTACATGTAGTTACAATAATCTATAAGATCACAGTGCTCTACATGTAGTTACAGTAACCTATACGATCACAGTGACCTACATGTAGTTACATATAATCTATAAGATCACAGTGACCTACATGTAGTTACAGTAACCTATAAGATCACAGTTACCTACATGTAGTTACAGTAACCTATAAGATCACAATGACCTACATGTAGTTACAATAATCTATAAGATCACAGTGACTTACATGTAGTTACAGTAACCTATAAGATCACAGTAACCTACATGTAGTTACAGTAACCTTTAAGATCACAGTGACCTACATGTTGTTACAGGAACCTGCATACTCTCAGTGGGTGATGTAGCTACATTGTACACTTGAAGCTTTCAAGTGTATTCTGTACTTCTCTATCAATGTTCTGTACTCCTGTATCAATGTTCTGTACTCCTGTATCAATGTTTCTGTACTTCTCTATCAATGTTCTGTACTTCTGTATCAATGTT
>NW_018480066.1:738268-747967 GCF_002113885.1 Mizuhopecten yessoensis | reverse complement strand
TTCTGTACTCCTGTATCAATGTTCTGTACTCCTGTATCAATGTTTCTGTACTCCTGTATCAATGTTCTGTACTCCTGTATCAATGTTTCTGTACTTCTGTATCAATGTTCTGTACTCCTGTTTCAATATTTCTGTACTTCTGTATCAATGTTCTGTATATAGATATTTCACACTTATTTTAGGGACATTACATAATTATAAATTTTAAGATCATGATAGACCTTTTTTGATATTACTTATATTCATTATATTCTTACATAAAAATATATATGCAAGACCACACACTTGTGTTTTTCTAACGAATCAGAAAGCGCGAGTTTATTCCGCGGACGTATATATTCACGAGTGCGTTGATTGCTAATCACATACCTTCTGTATTTGGTAGAGATTGATACAAAGATTTTATAAACTTTGATATTTTTTGCAAATATCGAGAACTTTTCAGTTCGCCATGACATGGGGATTCCCATAAAAAGTAGTTCCGGCTAGTAGGTAAGTACAACATTCCGTATTGCACATGTGTAATACAGAACGTTGTATTTCATGGTCTGAAAATTGTTTGTATTACCATAACAAGATTCATCAGGTATGTGATAAAAGTTGTTTTACAAGACCTTTACTTATTGAATGCAATTAAAGAGTTTTTTATCATTTTTTTTATCAATATTCTTTCTAACTTCTTTCCAGGGATTTTGTGCTTATTGAAATAGATTTCAACTGGTATTTAAGATCATTTTTTCATAACTTCGGGCCTTTTCAGAAATAACAAATAAAATTTAAGGCACTTAAAGACTAAATCTTAAAGACTAAATCTTAAAGTTATGAACTTTTCAGGTGAACACAACCAATTTATGACCTTTTCAAGTGTTCACCGTCCATTAATAGATCTTTTAATGTCTTCACCTTTACAACACATTAAAACAAGAGGCCCATGATATATTTATACAGGGAGTTGATTTTTGTTTTTAACACGAACAAAAATATTATTCAAAAAACAATAAAACCACCTTATTCAATATCTAGCATACAGATTTAAGACTAAAAAGTATTTGAAACAAGCACCTCTGATTCTAAACAAGGAAAATGAAGAACTTTTAGCACACTGACTCCTTTGGGCCCAACCCTACAGCCCTTGGGGCTAAGTATCAAACTGTCAACTCAGGGTTATAATTCCAATCAAGTTATTAACATGTAATATTCAAAGTATCATTTGCCATTATAATTATAAACCATAATAATTTTTGCCCCCTCCTTCCCCAGGGGTTAAACGTGAGACCCTAGGGTCATAAATCTTAAGACCCTTCCATCTATGAAGAGTGTTTGATTCTACCATATCTGGGTCTTTGAGAAGAAGATTTTTGAAATTTCAGTCAATTCAACCCTTTTTGGCCCCACCCATCCGCCCAGAGGGGTCATTCAGGGCTCATATATGTGCATACCATCAAACTGCTATCCAATACTGATAATGCTAACCTAAATTGAATTACCTCCAATGGAAATTAAACAAATGTTGGTCCAAAATGTGATTTCCCTATATAAACTATAGTAAAGTTTACCCCCTCCCCAGGGGGAAACGCGAGACCCTTCCATCTATGATGAGTATTTGATTCAACCATATCTGCGTCTTGAGAAGAAGATTTTTGAAAGTTTAGTCAATTTGACCCTTTTTGGCCCCCGCCCCTCAGGCCCCTGGGGGCTGGGGACCAAACCGGCACCTTTTTTGTTGACCTTTGGCCAAGGAAGGTTTCTGCAAAATTTCATTGAAATTGGTTCAGGGGTTTTGGCGAAGAAGTCGAAAATGTAAATTGTTTACGGACGCACGACGGACAACGACGGACAAAAGGCGATCGCAATAGGTCACTTGAGACTTTGTCTCAGGTGACCTAAAAATGTAAAACAATTTTAGACATTAGCAATTGACTCGGTGTAGTAAAAACTGGTATGTTAAGTGAAGTGTATGTGTAATCTTTATGTGAACAATTTAAAATATTCGTGGTTTTTCACTCATCAATCTTAAATACCTGTACAAAAATGTAAATGCTTCTAGTTTTTGTAAATTAATCACGACTTTTGCTAAAAGAACTTCTATTTTTAGTGTTGTTCTAGTTATGATATCCTATGTAAGACTAAAACTCAGCCATTCATCTTCTCTGTGTTATTTACAAGTCTTTGTTCATATCATCAATTATATATTATTTGTTTATCCCTTGAGAAGATCACTAAAGTATAAGAGGACCTATCCATAGTTTGTAATACATTTAAATAATTTAGGCAAAGATAAAAAATGTGAAAGGAAGGGGCGGGGGGTTATGACAGGATGAAATTTGCACTACATGTGTATGAGATAATTCCTTTTGTGCAATGGTTTTTAACTATCTTCAAGAAAGATATTTATAGTAACAGATGTCTTCTATGTCATATCTATAACAATACAAAAATTACTGCTGTTTTTATTTTGTGCCTAAATTCCCCCCAAAAAATCTGTCAAAGTTACTGGTATTTACAGTGAGTTCTATACGTAGACTTTCTTGGCAGTGATCAAATATTCACGCACCAGAACGTCTGTCCACAGAAAAATGGTGTTCATTCTATACTCATCATTGTTCATTTAATATGGTACAATTACAGATAAATAGACCAACAAAAAAATACAACAAAAAAAGCAAACAGTATAGAACTGTCAGAGCTGTAAGAAAGCTATTAGTGGAATTCTTCCAGTCCAACTACTGAAATGTTGATAGTAATTAAATACTCGAAATACTAAATGAATTTTATTGAATGTTTTTCTCTATTAAATTGTTGTTCAAAAGCTCTAAAATTTCAAAGAAAAGAATATTTGATAATTACAAGATTTTGCACAAAGAAGTTTTAGGAAGAGTGAACAAAGCTGAAGGTTAGCACATTGTAGGATATAATAGGGAATATATTTAGAGGCTGTGTGACACCTATCATTATTCAAACTTCAAGTCAATAAAAAACTGTTTTAACAGATGTGAGATAACCCCCCTGCTAGGGTAGATATGGCCTGTTTCTCTGAGCCTCTCTCTATGGGACTTTTCCTCATGAACCCTGGGAGTGGTGAACAGATGACAACCTTAAGTATGGATAACTCTCCAGGAAACATTGAAGTGAATTACTCAGACTTATTTACCTCTATATCTATTACATAAACCTCTATACAAAATAGTTTTCTTCACCTTCCTTTTCTCAAATTCAATCCCGATCAATAGAATTCTGAACTGAACATTAAAGACAGTGATCATCACTGTTTTCCACCACCTTTTGAGACTTTAAGCTGACCAGGTGATTTCCAAACTTAATCTGATATTGTCAAAGATTATTACTAATAATTGCCTTATACCTATCTGATACTGTTGACTTGGACAAAATGAGCCTAATTAGAAGTGCCGTCCATTTTACCTGTGATTTATGAAGCGTGCCAGTTTACTTTGGTGTTGGCTTGACACATACATCACAGATTCAAACACTGACTTATTAAACAAATAATAAAAAAAAACAGGATCTTAATATTTAAATGTGTAACTTAAAAAAAAATCCTGTTGTCATTTTGATAGCCGGTATCCTTACATGTACGTATGACTCTGCTGTCAGGAAGTACAATCTTTACCAATATAATATGAATCGCTTTCCTACGATTTCTGTTTTAAAGGTGGCCAAGACTCCCAGGGTGTGCTATCTGATTAGTTTTCAACATAAATCTTGAGTGTATGAATGCCAAACATCTTCAAAGCTCTATTGTATTACCACACACAGTGACTTACCAGTGACAAATATGTGTACAGATTTATCATAGCTTAAACAAACTCCTACAGTAACCTGTACAAGTTATAATTCTCAAAATTATTGCAAAAACAAGTCATTTAGATTGGTAAGTATGCTAATTGTACTGATATACATTACTTACATATAACATCCATCCATATGTAACAAAACCATGTTTTAGATTAAGATTCCAGTTTATTTGAGTAAAGGTTAACTTCAAAGTAAGACCTGACATAACAATCTCTTCTGTTAATTAATAAAAGAGGTCTACAGATCAATATTACTTTGCAATTTTAATGAAATTTAATGTTAAATAGCCTGATCACTAGAGTAGTGATGTAGCACTTATCAGGAGCTCAGAAGGAAACTGTAGAGCCCAGACTTAATGGTTAGGAGCTGAATCAATAGAAACTGAACCGGAACAGTAGAGCCCTGACTTTATGGTTAGGAGCTGAATCAATAGAAACTGAACCGGAACAGTAGAGCCCTGACTTTATGGTTAGGAGCTGAATCAATAGAAAGTTCACTGGTACAGTAGAGCCCAGTCTTAATGGTTAGGAGCTGAATCAATAGAAAGTTCACTGGACCAGTAGAGCCCAGACTTAATGGTAAGGAGCTGAATCAGTAGAAAGTTCACTGGAACTGTAGAGCCCTGACTTAATGGTAAGGAGCTGAATCAATAGAAAGTTCACTGGTACAGTAGAGCCCAGACTTAATGGTAAGGAGCTGAATCTGTAGAAAGTTCACTGGAACTGTAGTGCCCTGACTTAATGGTAAGGAGCTGAATCAATAGAAAGTTCACTGGAACTGTAGTGCCCTGACTTAATGGTAAGGAGCTGAATCAATAGAAAGTTCACTGGAACAGGAGAGCCCAGATTTAATGGTTAGGAGCTGAATAAATAGAAAGTTCACTGGAACAGGAGAGCCCAGAATTAATGGTTAGGAGCTGAATCAACAGAAGTTCACTGTAACTGTAGAGCCCAGACTTAATGGTAAGGAGCTGAATCAGTAGAAAGTTCACTGGAACTGTAGAGCCCAGACTTAATGGTAAGGAGCTGAATCAGTAGAAAGTTCACTGGAACTGTAGTGCCCAGACTTAATGGTTAGGAGCTGAATAAATAGAAAGTTCACTGGAACAGGAGAGCCCAGAATTAATGGTTAGGAGCTGAATCAACAGAAGTTCACTGTAACTGTAGAGCCCAGACTTAATGGTAAGGAGCTGAATCAATAGAAAGTTCACTGGAACTGTAGAGCCCAGACTTAATGGTAAGGAGCTGAATCAATAGAAAGTTCACTGGAACTGTAGTGCCCTGACTTAATGGTAAGGAGCTGAATCAATAGAAAGTTCACTGGAACAGTAGAGCCCTGACTTAATGGTTAGGAGCTGAATAAATAGAAAGTTCACTGGAACAGGAGAGCCCAGATTTAATGGTTAGGAGCTGAATCAATAGAAAGTTCACTTGTACAGTAGAGCCCAGATTTAATGGTTAGGAGCTGAATCAACAGAAGTTCACTGTAACTGTAGAGCCCAGACTTAATGATTAAGAGCTGAATCAATAGAAATTTCACTGGTACAGTAGAGCCCAGACTTAATGGTAAGGAGCTGAATCAATAGAAAGTTCACTTGTACAGTAGAGCCCAGATTTAATGGTTAGGAGCTGAATCAATAGAAACTGAACCGGAACAGTAGAGCCCTGACTTTATGGTTAGGAGCTGAATCAATAGAAAGTTCACTGGAACAGTAGAGCCCTGACTTAATGGTTAGGAGCTGAATCAACAGAAAGTTCACTGGAACAGGAGAGCCCAGATTTAATGGTTAGGAGCTGAATCAATAGAAAGTTCACTGGAACAGGAGAGCCCAGAATTAATGGTTAGGAGCTGAATCAACAGAAAGTTCACTGGAACAGGAGAGCCCAGAATTAATGGTTAGGAGCTGAATCAATAGAAAGTTCACTGAAACTATAGAGTCCCTATTTAATGGTTAGGAGCTGAATCAATAGAAACTGAACCGGAACAGTAGAGCCCTGACTTTATGGTTAGGAGCTGAATCAATAGAAACTGAACCGGAACAGTAGAGCCCTGACTTTATGGTTAGGAGCTGAATCAATAGAAAGTTGACTGAAACAGTAGAGCCCAGACTTAATGGTAAGGAGCTGAATCAAGAGAAAGTTCACTGAAACTGTAGAGTCCCTATTTAATGGTCAGGAGCTGAATCAACAGAAGTTCACTGGAACTGTAGAGCCCTGACTTAATGGTAAGGAGCGGGGGCAATAGAAAGTTCACTGAAACTGTAGAGTCCCTATTTAATGGTTAGGAGCTGAACCAATAGTAAACAAGTATTCTTAAGCACTACATGACGCCTCAATGGTTACCATGAGGTACACATCTTATGGCCATGCAGCTTTGGTGAAATATGAGAATTAATTGTGAAACCTGCAACTGACCAATCAGAATTCAGCTGCCTGCCGTAACATCATAATTATGCGCAGATCAGGTTCATCTTATAGCAGTTTGTATCACCCCAAAAGAAGTGATATCCAGGACAAAAATGTTACAATTAAGGTCAGAGGTTACAATATAGGTCATAGCAACCAACTTTTGGTACAGGACACTCGACCATCATACCGTCCTATATTGCAAATTTATTTAGCTCGAGGCCTCCTATTTGATATCCTCAATCCTTACCCTGTTATTGGATATTGATTTTCTTTGTAGAAGATCTGGAGAACCAAATCATCTTCTTGACCTATCATGGCCTATATCAATATGTAACTTTGCTTTAAATACTATAATATGTTAACACTATGGGAGGTAACTCATGTTCACAATCCTGCATCTGAAATCCCATATAGGGGGCTTATTTCAATTGGCATCCATCCCTTATACACCTGAAGCACTTGTATATATATATATATATTAAAGGACTGTTGTTGAATGATCAATATTAAAACTGATAAAACAAATGAACTCATGAAGCTTGCACTAGAAGACACAGGTAGTTTTCTACTGCTCATGCTCATACACATCACTAAAAGTAGGGGAACTGTGTGGATGTGAAAGAGTGAAATTCCTTCTCTGATAACCTGTTCATTAAAGGTTCAGGGAGGACACAGTGAGAGGTGTTCTGTGATTGTGTAATGCATGGAATATTTGGTCGTCTCAGGATTTCTGGAGCTATCACAGACATGTGAGGGGTTTATAGATGGCCTCCCTTTGTGGTAACAAAATTATATAGGTACGAGGATTGGAGGAGATGGCAGGTTAACCAACACACCAGCTAGAAACTTGTTTATTCAATATACAGAAAGAGGTATCATGATCATCACACCCACCCAAATGACTCATACAAAACCACTTTTCAAAGTTCTTCACGAAATAGTTGGTTTGTGTTGATAAATGTTCATACACCGTAAGAACCACATGTAAATCACATAATCTAATAACATAATACAAACTTAGGAAGTGGTTCTTTAACCAACCTCATTGAAATCTTTCCATTAATTGACAAAATCTGGTTAAAATTAGATACTTCCAATTAATACCTATCCCTTACCAGCCCAATCCTAACTTCCAACCCCGTCCATTACCACTTACCTTGTCCAATTCTGCCTTCTCTCGGATTAGTTTTTCTTGTAACTCTTTCTCCTCTCTCTGTCGTTCTGAAAGTTCCTGTCGTATCTTTACAGAGTTTTTGCGTTTAACATCTGCAAGTGTCTGTTGAAGTCTTCGAACAGTCTGTTCCTGTTTCTGACGTGTATACTCTGAATTTCGTACTTTATTGTACAGACTCTGTTCACAGTCATCCCCTTTCACCACCATTTTCTACAAAAACAGAAATGTAAGAAACAGTTTAAGACCTACTTTAATCATATGCTAAACTTGTTGGGAAAAGAAACCAAATTCATAAAACTGAGCATTTCTAAGATATTGTATCTTCTGGTAAAAGTCAGTATCTTTGTTTTGCCATATATGTTACAGAACACTTGTATGATGAAATGATTTCTTTACTAGATTCTGTTATGTAAAATAATTACTGTGTTGTAGAGGTGCCATGAAGAAAGACACTTTTGACCCTGTTCTGAAGAAGACACACTTTTGACCCTGTTCTGAAGAAGGACAGTTTTGACTCTGTTCTGAAGAAGACACACTACTATTGACCCTGTTCTGAAGGAGACACACTTTTGACCCTGTTCTGAAGAAGACACACTTTTGACCCTGTTCCTCCTATGCTCTGTGAACCCAGCCTTTTCTATCTATACCCATCTTTACCTAGTTCTACTTAACACTTCTTGTATATTTCATACTTGGTCTGTGTAATCTAGCATGTTGGTTCAACAATATAAATGCAGTGTCTGGGGGTAGAAGTGAGGACTGAGGGGTTGGTTTAGGACTTCCTAGCCAACAAAACTCTGTCAACAAAATACAAAGCAGAAATTGTTAGTGATCAATCAAATCATTATAATGCCGAAAACGAATTATTACCGACAAGAAATCACCATTGGAGTACCACCACAGGGATTTATCAAACCAAAAATATTTGACAGATATCGATACAATCTTATTTTCTAGAAACTAAAACTCATGGGTTTTTAATTCAATTAACACTTGCTTTGCCTGTGAATGACAAACACAGATCCTTATACACTAGTGACTAATCTGGCTCATTGGTGACAATTGCAACTAGGTTTTAGATTATTTTTTGCTGTCTGTGTATTATGATATGGCTCGGTGTGTAATACTACTTCAAGCAATAATGGTGACATATTGTGGCACTTTAAGAAGCATTGTTAATTCAAAATTATTGTGAATATGGAATACTTAGCAATTACACATTTCAATGTATTTATCCTAATGACATTTTGGAATGACATCATTGTTTGGTTTTCATTCTTGTTTACAGATGATGTTCTTTGAATTCATAACAATTAAGAAGTAGAGAATGCAACAAATACTCACAAAGCATTGACAGACATGTCGTTAGTACTTACTGACAAGGAAACCTGTAGATGTATAACCCCCTGTTCTCATGGTCATGTTGTGGGTCCTTACTTAATGTAAGAACTTCAAATTTCGTATGTGTACACCTCATGTGGTGAACATGGATCTGCATGTGACACAGTACTTTACATGTGTTCATCAGAAATATAATTACAAGATGTAATCTAGTCCCACTCTGTTGGTAACTGATTCTCACCCTTTTCTGAGACTGAGATATAATTTGAGCTGGATCATTTCAAAATGTTTGAACTTTAAATAGTTTAAAATGTATGCAGAAATGAAACATCTGATTATTATATAAAAGTGTTACAGACAGAAGGCAGAAATAGAGCCTAGTTTGGGGACCACCAGAACACTGCTATAGCACTGTTATAGCCTAACCTGTACCATTTGTCAATAAACCTCGGGATTATATTATGTTGTGTGTGAATGGATGAATGGGGAATTCTAGTCGAACAGCATATGTACACATATAATTACACATTTAACACAAACGATTATGCAGTAGCATAAGACCCCCTACAAAAGGAAAATATTAAATATTAAAACTTCATCTAAAATGCAGGGCCTAGAATGCTCAAAGCTATGAGTAGCTTCACAGACATTTTATGTACATGTAATTTGCAAACATTCAAATGTTGAGGTTGGTTATCAAATACCAAATTTGCTTATTATATAGCTTGTTTTCTAGAAGTGGTTTTTGCCTTGATTTCATTTATAATCCAGGAAAATGATTAAGGAGAACATTGGATAGCTGTAATATCATTAAGCTGATGAGATGTCGAGTGAATTGTCCCTTAGAATAAGTGCAGACTGTACAGGATAGAATGACTGGTTTTACAGGTCTCTGATACCAACAGCCAGGGGACGGGGGTTCCTATAAAAGGGAGTCACAGAGCATTAAATTGCTATCTTCTC
>NW_018480066.1:696483-736177 GCF_002113885.1 Mizuhopecten yessoensis | reverse complement strand
CACATATAGTTACAACTATTAACTTGACACATATAGTTACAACTATTAACTTGACACATAGTTACAACTATTAACTTGTCACATATAGTTACAACAATTAACTTGTCACGTATAGTTACAACTATTAACTTGTCACATATAGTTACAACTATTAACTTGTCACATATAGTTACATATATTAATTTGTCACATATAGTTACAACTATTAACTTGACACATATAGCTACAACTATTAACTTGACACATATAGTTACAACTATTAACTTGACACATATAGTTACAACTATTAACTTGACAAATATAGTTACAACTATTTACTTGACACATATAGCTGCAACTATTAACTTGACACATATAGTTACAACTATTAACTTGACACATATAGTTACAACTATTAACTTGACACATATAGCTACAACTATTAACTTGTCACATATAGTTACAACTATTAACTTGACACATATAGTTACAACTATTTACTTGACATATACATATCCAGGGTTTTCACTAACTTCAATGAGAAGAGTATTTCTTGATTGACTGAATGTCATGTTTGAAACTAAGCCTGATTACAATATGGCTACCACAGCATGTGACTTGTCAGCGCAAACAAAAATAAAAAACAAAATAGCAAAGTGACTACAACTGTTGTCAGTAAAGTTGTCAGTAAACCAATTGTACAGTATGGTCACAGGATGAGGAAGGCGGGGGCCAATTCTGAGAAAGGGTGGTGTGGTGTGGGGTGGTGTGGTGTGGTGTGGGGTGGTGGTCTATAATAGGTACTGGGTGGATCCAATTTCACATTACTTTGTACATGCAGACTCCGTAAGATACTATCAGTCACAAGCTTCAATCCTCCCCACAGTAAGGCCATCGTTAAGACCTACCTGGAAGAATTTGAGCTGATCGTCGTGTTCCTTGCGCTTGTGTTCATTGTAACGTCTCTTGAATCGCGACTCCCATACTGCCTGTTTTTCATCCTCCTTCATCTTCTTGTCGGACATTGTTGATACCAGTTTGTTGATTCTCCTGGCATTATGGGCCTGAAACATACAATGTACCTCAAGTGATGAACTGTCCATTTGTAGATATTAAATGCTGTGGGTTTTTTTGCTAACAAATAATGAAGCTCATGCTGTTGTGAAAAATGTGTTTTTTTGTTGTTGCGTATGGGGGTTGGGTGTTAGCAAATAACGAACTTCTAGTATTATAGAACTGTCCATTTTAAATGTTGCGAAAAGTATATTAACACAGTGTAATTCAAATATCCGGCTTTATCAAACTTTGACTCAAAAACTTTTCAAAAATCAGGTGTCATCAATCGTCTTCAATTATTAAGTCTTCAAGCAACCTATGATTAAGTACTTGTACTTTATGATGTAACATTATGTACATGTATATGACTTTAGATTAGTACTACATTTATGTATATGATTAAATACTACATATGACTAAGTACTACAAAGGTAGCGTATAGTGTTAAAACAGTTACCAGTGACAGGTGACACAATGTCCCAATGTTTCTGGTAGCAATATATAGTCTATCGTAAACATTAAATTAATTTCTCTACAATACCAAACTGTCATGATAAAAGATATTGCTTGTATCAAATATTTCCTTGCCCCCAATACTTTTACCAAGAAAACCAATATGTCAATATTTCAAAAGTTAAAACAGCAAACTTTCCAGTCCAATGTCCCCCACTAATATTGATGACAAATGCTGTCACACCAAGATCCTTTTTCTTTACATAGTTGACAATAGACATGTTACTTAGAGAATCACAAGATTTTTATCCGTTTGTTAACAATATATAGGTGCTTGGTTTTATCTAGGGTAGCAAATAATATCTTCGTAACTTAGTGAGTCTAAACCTGAGAGTTCACCTTTAGATGAAGAGATTACCCCGACCTTACTACTGACAGGACACCAAGCCCTTCCTGCCTTCTGCTCGCCACCCAGATAATACACTGCAGTTTTAAATAAAAACAAAAACTTTAAAATTTAATCAAGTAATGTGTGTGTGTACCCAGAAAAGCTGTTATTGGTCCGGAGGGTTGTAAATCCCTTCCTTCCTACCATTACACCCAGAGCTGCAATTTATTAAGGCAGTACTCATGTTATCATCAAACACTGTTGATATAGGCACATGCTACACAAAATCAACCCCGGACATTAAAGACCGCACCACTAGATGTTGACATTCATTCAGCAAAGTAAATCATCAGTTTTGGATAACATGTAATTTGAGGTTGTAACTTTCTCATCTATTTTCAATTTTCTTCAAATTAAGGCCAGCTGATTACTTTCTGTATGAATGACCACCAAGATTTCATTTGAATTTATGGTGGTAGCGGAGATTACATGCAACCTGTGTAAAAGAATGACTGGGTTTTTGACAAATATGTGTAACTATGCAGATGTGGTATGTATATGCAGGCCAAAGAATGCTTCACAATCTTAACACTCACTTACTATATAATTTGGGATGAAAAATTTCATTTGGATGGATGTGAATTTGTTGTTGACGAGACCTACATATCACTTACAGTCACCCTATATTTTCTTTTCAATGTAAAAGCTCTCAGAATGACAAATATCTGTTTCATGACTTCACCTGCGTACATGTCTCCAGTACCAACATCCTCTAAGCCAGTCACTATGATCTGTATTATTATAATACACCTGTTTAACCTACCAAGGTCAATTCATTCAACAACATCTAAAAACATATTTAGTGATATGCTAAATACATCTTAACGTTTGAAATGGTACACAAATTTTCTTGAATGAATTAACATGTGTCTTCATTTTTAATTCAGATTAAATTTAACTAAAATTATCAATTAAATATTCATATTACTTAATTAATTCCTTAAGAAAAATATTCTGTAAATATTCCTGTCTAAAAATCAATTTTGTTATTAAAACTATTTTCATTTTGTTGCTTTTTTCTGAGGTTTCATATTTAATGTCAAAGTCGGTGTATTTATTTAATTAGAACATATCAACCCCACATCTTACCTAGAGCTTGTTTTTCTACATGATGTACTTTACATATTTCTTACCTATAAGAGGAAATTGACAAACAAATCACACTACCTATAAATTAACCTTAGTCACCTATGACAGTAACTCCATTGTAATGTAGAAATTCTTACTTTACCTAGACTGTAGTTAAAATACAGCTCAAAACTTCTAACTTTACCTACTGCTGTGATTAAAATACAGCTCAAAACTTCTAACTTTACCTACACTGTAATTAAAATACCGATCAAAACTTCTAACTTTACCTACACTGTAGTTAAAATACAGATCAAAACCTCTAACTTTACATACTACTGTAATTAAAATACAAATCAAAACTTCTAAATTTACCTACCACTGTCATTAAAATACAGCTCAAAACTTCTAAATTTACTTACCACTGTCATTAAAATACAGCTTAAAACTTGTAATTTTACCTACCGCTGTAATTGAAATACAGCTCACAACTTGCAATTTTACCTACTGCTGTCATTAAAATACAGCTCAAAACTTCTAACTTTACCGACCGCTGTCATTAAAATACAGCTCAAAACTTCTAACTTTACTTACCACTATAATTAAAATACAGCTCAAAACTTCTAACTTTACCTAGCTACCGCTGTAATTAAAATACAGCTCAAAACTTCTAACTTTACCTACCACTGTAATTAAAATACAGTTCAAAACTTTTAACTTTACTTACCACTATAATTAAAATACAGCTCAAAACTTCTAACTTTACCTACCGCTGTAATTAAAATACAGCTCAAAACTTCTAGCTTTACCTACCGCTGTCATTAAAATACAGCTCAAAACTTCTAACTTTACTTACCACTATAATTGAAATACAGCTCAAAACCTCTAACTTTACCTATGGCTGTAATTAAGATACAGCTCAAAACTTCTAAATTTACCTACCGCTGTAATTAAAATGCAGCTCAAAACTTCTAACTTTACTTACCACTATAATTAAAATACAGCTCAAAACTTCTAACTTTACCTATGGCTGTAATTAAAATACAGCTCAAAACTTTTTACGTAACCTAATTACAATACAGCTTACAATAACTTCTAATGGTATTCTATTACAATTGCATTGGAAGTTTTGCCAACATTAACCAGGAATTATCTAAAATTATCCAAAAAACCCAATACCCTGGTTTCCAAGGTTGTTTTATAAGAAATAACATTGGACATTTCAGTATCTAAAACAGCATATAGACTGAAATTATTTGTTTTAGATCAGCTTATAAAATAAATTAGACACTGGGTTATGATGAGTGAAGAGTTTGGTCCATTTTACAGGATACACTGAATGAGACAGTGATTTTATAATCCCATGAAACCTTTCAGAGCTAAATTGTATTCGGAAACCTGAATACAGCAGCTAGATCTTCAACTACCGGTAAGTCAATTACTATGTATCCATTTCTACATAGACCTGTATGCTGCGGAAACCTGCATGAACCTGACCTTTCAAAAATGATACCTTTGCACATGAGAAATTCAAGAGCAGCACAGAAGTTAGAAATGTATGCAAGTTAAGTTTTTCACATGAGATTCAAGTCAGTTTATGTTGCCAAAGAAACTGCTTACATGCAATGCTTATAAATTATGTGCAATGATTTTCCTGTATAAGAAAAAGGATTTTAACACTTCAGCTCATGTTAGAAAATCTAGGCTTATGTGAGTGACCTAGATTATAACTTATAATTATCTACACGATATAAACATATTCCTATGTAAATTGAGCCTACTGTTAAATATCCAAAACCCTAGATGTACTCCGAACAAAAACGGATTTGTTCCAATTATTGTAGGGTTTGGACCAGTTTTACCATACATATTATCTCTCCCTGTAAAACAAGCCCATAGAATATCAACAACTAATTGTTTCATTCCAGAAATGGTTTCGAGCTAGAAAAGTTGAATTATTCAAAAAAGTAATTTCTGTTGGAGATAAAATTGTATCAGAAACTTGCTAGCACACTGCCTGCTTGGTTATAGGGCTGTGGGGACATGGCACACACTTGTAACTATAATGAGGGCACTTGTTAAAATTGTAACCTCTCAGTCCAACACAATCCACACATCTCTCATTCCAGGGAGGAAATGATGGTGTAAGTTGATAAAATTCTGACAAGACATCTCTTTCGAAGATTGAGGAAGCAACCCTAGCAAAAACCTGACTTCACAGTGTCAAAAGTCTAAACCCATTAACAGCATGCATAATGATGAAATATTCATGAAAACTTTTGACATGAAATGCTAATATTGGAAAAATATGCCATCTGTGACGTGAAATTTTTGACAGTGAGGAAAACAGTTCTTTGCATGCTGTGATAGCATTACAACAAAACAAGGTCAATACGTGTCATGATTTTCAGAGAATATTTTGAATCCATCTGCTAAAATAAAGATTGGGTTAATTTTCTCTTCACACTTTTCCCCACTGCATGGAAGAGGACTGCGGGAAAGGGGTGGACACAGTGTGAGCATGGAGAAATAAAGGTGGGCAGATGGAGTGGATGGGATGGGGTCCGGTTCTGATAGGGATGGGGTTAAATCAAAACTATAAACAAGAATAGAATGTCTCACAGTTATCTTAAACAATGAATGTAGCATTGCCTATAGTATTACCCTACATTAAGGTTTTATCATTTAATGTAGCCTCCTCTTGATTTTAATCGTATCACATATATTTATACCTTGAAAAACTTTAAGGAACAATACACATGTACATGGAAAATAAATTCCTTCATTGTACACTTATAAAATGAAAGCAGAATGACCTTTTCAACATGAACTAGCTGCTGATCATTTATCATCAAGAAGTGTGGTTTTATTATCCAATAGATGTCTCAATCAACTCCACTGTATTACAGAGATAGAGATGAAATATATACAATCTCTTATAAAATCTTAAGTTGTGAACTCTGTCAACAGCGAGGGCAATAACGTAGGGCAGTGGCGTAGGGCATTGTTGGGGCATTGATGTAGGGCAATGATGTAGGGCAGTGGCGTAGGGCAATGATGTTGGGCGATGATGTAGGGCAGTAGGGCATTGATGGGGCATTGATGTAGGGCAATGATGTAGGGCAGTGGCGTAGGGCAATGATGTAGACTAAGTTACTAGTCATAAAGTATAAATTAATAGTGGATTCCACTAATTCACAGAACTTCCACTTAAAATCATCAAATGATTGATGATCAAGAGTTAACATGAGGGGGAACTGTCATATTACACTGGGGTAAAAAATAGTACCACATCACAGAATATAGCAGTGGGAGACTGTCACAGAATATAGCAGTGGGGGACTGTCACAGAATATAACAGTGGGGGACTGTCACAGAATATAACAGTGGGAGACTGTCACAGAATATAGCAGTGGGAGCCTGTCACAGAATATAGCAGTGGGGGACTGTCACAGAATATAACAGTGGGGGACTGTCACAGAATATAACAGTGGGGGACTGTCACAGAATATAGCAGTGGGGGACTGTCACAGAATATAGCAGTGGGGAACTGTCACAGAATATAGCAGTAGGGGACTGTGACAGAATATAACAGTGGGAGACTGTCACAGAATATAGCAGTGGGAGCCTGTCACAGAATATAGCAGTGGGGGACTGTCACAGAATATAGCAGTGGGGGACTGTCACAGAATATATATCTCAGCCCTGTATAAATCACACCTTGGACTTATCTTGGACTATACATAATGAACAGAAATTTGTTCACTTTCTACAGGTCTCATTGAAAGCTTGTAAAAACTTTTTTTCTGAATTAATAAAACAGTAAATGGCTTATAAATCAATAGCCCAATACTTTGTATGCATCATGTAAAACTTACGTCATTCAATTTAATGATAACCCCTGCTGGGACAGCAATACATTTCTACCTACCAACATTTTGTGATATTTATTGACAGTGTTAAAACATGGTCACTAGATAATTTCACGGTACAGGTTTTTACAAATTTGAAAACTGACAAATTAATTATGTAATTTGATGTAATTAATACATGGTAGACATACTTAGCTACTAATTTCTCCACTTTATAGTGATTTGGAGTAAATGAGGTAGCATTCATTGTCAAGGTCGATAACCATTCAACACCTTGGGGGGTTACAAAAACAGAAATTATTAAACATCAAGAAATTAGATTTCATTTCATTCACAAATAATATGACTCCATGTGTAATTTTGATTATTCGGGTTAACAATATTTTGACATGTTTCTTTCATCATTTTCCGGTAAGTAAATACAATGCCCTGGATTTTAGCACGTACACATGCAATGCACATCAACATATTAACATATGTTTATAAATCAACATTATTTTTGACTTAATTTCATCAATCAGTGACGCCAATAAAATTGAGTGAAACCCTTGATGTCTGTTAAGTGTGTAGACTTAATATCTCAATGGGACCAATAGCAATCTATAGTCAGTATGTCATAGGCTTATTCAACGATGTTAATTACGCTGCTCAACGAGTACCTATAGAAAAAACATGGACTGAACTGATTGAAAAAATATTTTGAAATCAAGTACAGCTGTAAGACATCTTGTCCACTTGAAACACTTATTAAATGTTGAACATACCTTGTCAAATTCACTCAGAACATTTCTGATCAAGGCTTAGTGAAAAGACTAACTGCTGTAAGGTAGAAGGGAAACATCTTACAGTGTTGTATGGGGTTGTTGTCTGTGTGAATTGTACTCGACTCCCTCTTTGTAACATGACCACTGTGTCAACTGCACAGCAGGGGAAGTGTGTAAGATAAGCTTCTTTCTCAAGGTAATTGCTTCTCGTGTAGCCAACAAATTAAACAATTCTGTGAAGAATCTACCCGCTCAGATTTCCCTATAACAAATATGTCTAAACCTCCCCCATTCGAGTTCCATGGGTACAAGATAGTGAATTAGTTTTCACAGCTTCAATATGGCCTGGCAAATACAATTTTACGGTTTAGGATTCATTAGCTGTGACAAGACAGAGAGAGTCTTCCTCAATAGATGGGTTATATACAGTATATAATATAAAAGGCAAAGACCTGCAAGTTTTTATAATCTGTGAAAAAAATGTGCTGTGGAGAATTCAACTGATTTTCCATAAATTATTAAATATCTGTTCAATATACAAATATAAGGTACTAAATGAAGCTCTGATAAACATATTTCACTGAACAGGAAGTTCATATTAATGAAATGATAATAAACATATTTCACTTAACAGAAAGTTCATATTAATGAAATAATAATAAACATATTTCACTTAACAGAAAGTTCCTATTAATGAAATGATAATAAACATATTTTCACTTAACAGAAAGTTCATATTAATGAAATGATAATAAACATATTTCACTGAACAGAAAGTTCATATTAATGAAACAATAATAAATACAAAAGTCATTGTAATTTCTGGACCAGTCTAAAAAATGTCAATATAAAACATAATGATCACGATAAGTAGAGTTTTGAGACACTGGATGGGAAACAAATTGTTTTTGGTTTGTCCTAACACAGGTGTGCTAGCTTTATTACATACATATACAATTCACATGAAAAAAACATAAGCATTTAGTCCATTCGATTGATCTGTGCCATTTTTGTAACAAATGTCTGGTTATCTGTGCCAGTGACAGCCCAGCTCCCGCTTGATAAGACAGACAAGCCTCATATTCACTATTTTATAATGACATTTACCTGAACTTGGCCCAAACTATGTAACACCTGCAGGCTAACCAACACAAATTGGTACCGTATATTTTATGTTATAATTACAACAAAAATCAAAGAAGACTCAAAATTTGATACCATCTTGTTAAATTTATAAACATTTTAAAGAATTTGATATTTCTGAAAGTGTTCATGTATATATATACTGGTATACAGAAAGAAAAAAATAACACAATGCTGCTGTGAAAAAAATCTTTTAAAAAGGATGTGCTTTCTGTACAGATGGGAGAGAGGATAAAAACAAACACATGTTTTGCTTTAGGCTAACTAGCTATATATATAGTACAGTGGGGAAAAAGATATTTAACATTAAAGGATCAAGTTGATTTAAATGGTGTGGTAAGGAGGCGGGGAAATATGTTACCTGGAGGAGGGGTAGATTTCACCAGATCCCGGGGAAAGGGAGAGGGGCAACAGCAACCTTAACTGAAGAATGGGGGGATTCATTGGAGACAAATCAGGGAGAGGCAGTGACATAAAGTTTATAGATGAGAAAGTGTCAATGTTAACTTGGAGGATTAATGTTGGGGATGTACAAACATGTTATCAGACAAATGGTAGGGTTTAAACTCGTCTTTTCCTGGAAACATTATGGTGTTTTAATGGTTGGTGGACTGTCAAGTTGAGTTTACAAGAGAAAAATTTAATCATATCACTTAATACATGCAGGACAAAGGAGATAGTGCTGATTTCCCAACCAGCACCTGTACAGTTTTTGAAATGACAAAAATGTTCAAATTGACTGTAAAAAGGTTAAATAAGATTTGTTGTTACTATAAGCTACTGGGATATTTCTAGTGCAATGTATATAGAAGGCTCAATTAACAACAAATAGTTGATGTTACATGTGTGAATCTGGGGCACCATGTCAAGCCTTCACTAACAACCCTCTAATACCTTTACAGACAATACCTTTACAGACACAATACCTTTATAGACAATACCTTTACAGACACAATACCTTTACAGACACAATACCTTTACAGACAATACCTTTACAGACAATACCTTTACAGACACAATGTTGTGTTTTAACTTATGAAGTAAAATCAAGACAAAGAGAGACAACTGAACAATGATTGGGAAAATGGCACATATCCTTAAAATATTGCAGAGTTATTTCCCTTTATTTCATTTTGGTGTTATGTTTTATGTATAGATTTAGGGCAAAATATTGCCATATGAGGACTAATTTTTAATTGTTTTGTGTACATTAAGACTGGAAAATCTCTGTTACTACCAAAATAGCCAACAGGCATGAGAAGAGAATAAAGAAGTAAGCATTTCTACGACCACAAAGCCTATTGCAATTGTTAAATTTCCAAATGTAAATGAATAAATATTGAATTCTAGGGATGAAAGAGTTATTTCCCTTGTCCACCGATCTATAATGTATCCAATCAGCAATCTCAGCAATCCATGATTGTTAAGGCTCAATATGTTTATAAAGATGCTTGTTCAAACATATACAAACAATACCATCCCCATTAGCTTTGAACACTTGTGTAGTATATATTTAAAGAGCAGTCCAGGGGAAACTCACTGACCTCCAGTTTCTGGTCAATCTGTCGGGCCTTCATGTCTAGGTTGGCATGGAAAGCTGCCTCGTTTAGTTGTCGCTGTATGTTAGAATTATCATCTAGTCGAAACTGGGTGTCTGTTAAATGTCGTTGTTCTGAAACAGATTCAAAGATACAACTAAGTACACTGATTTGAAATTCAGTCACATGTTACCATTTTATAAACAGTATTCTCAACATCATCATCATCATCATCATCTAGTACTCGGTATCTAATACAACATCCACATCCTTATCTAGTACTCACCGTCTCGTTTTTTGATATCTAAGTGTGACTTTGTTAGGGACAGGTCAGCACTTAATTTTCGTTTATTCATTTCTGCTGCCTTAGTATCACCATCACTTCTCCTGTAGAAACAAAACAATAGAGCTAGAGTCCTGTACTTACAATCAACAGCCTGCTAGTTTAATAATCACTAGCATAATATGTCTATGTAACAAAAAAACTGGTCTCCTTTTTAACTGTATCATTACCTTTATCTGGCATTACATACTCATCAAGCAGTTAATGATAAAGTATTATCATCTGAATATGAAAATAACAAATTCTCATTTACAGATGAGTCAAAATGTACCACAGTAGAAATGTAATATTTATATAACAAGAGTTTTCTAACCAAACTCAATGAAGCACTAAGTCAAAATTGAAATACTTACATTAATTTATTTTTAACATTATCCACTCCTTGTAAATTTTCTTGTATTTTATTTGTTTGATTCTTCTTTCTTTCTCTGAAATGAAAATAAAATAAAATGAAGATATTATATCAGAACTGAACCAGTAGGATTTTAAGACAAATTCCAGGGAACCTAATGAGGAACCTAGGCCTAATGATATAAATTTGATAAAGTCCCAATTTTATTTAATGAACACAAGAGAAATCTTCCTCACGGGACACATATGAATCAGTTATCAGCAACAACTCACAGTAGGAATGATCCTAGTCCATAAAACAATTTTTTTATCAGTTTTACCTTTCCGATTCAAATCGCATTACTCTGCCTTTCTGAGATTCCATATTCAGATTAATAGACAGCTCGGCCAGTTCGTTTTGTAGATTCAGCTGTTCTTCCTGAAAGTACCAGTGTAACATATTATGTAAAACCAGGGCCAAACATTTATAAACATGAGCTTTTTAAAATTTGAGATGGTACACTGTTCTATTAAAGGATTTCAATGATCAAAGTTTCTAAATAATGATAATAATTAATAATAATTTCAGGCTCTTTTATACCACTTAATTACAACCTAGTTCATAGGTTGTCTCAAAACGGTTCACAAATAATTATCCGTGGTTATAGAGCCTTTGCAACCAGCCAATATCTTTCTCAGCTCCCTGGGGAGCATACAACTGGTGCTACCGTTTCAGCGCTCACAGCTAGCATTCAACAATTCTAACATTGCCCAAACACATACTCATTTACAGCTGAGTAGACTGGAACAAGCGGAGTAAAGTATCTTGATCAAAGATACAACACACTGCCGTGTCGTGACTCGAACCTGCAACCCTTCAGTCACGAGCCAAGCGTCCTACCACTAGACTACCGTGCCTCCATAAACAGATTACATGTGATAATTAATGTTTAGATATAATTAGTAACCTTAACTGCCTTTACTACATCTTTAGTTGAGTCACTGTTTCATAAAGTAGCAGTTACAATCATATAACTTTTACAAATGTTTTATCTAAAGAGAATAAAGACTCGTTTACCTCTGTCTGTCTCATTTTGGTTTCAAAATCCTGATTCATTCTAAGCACCTCAATCCTCTTGAGCTCCAACTCGCTCACTTTGGAACGGTACTTGCGAGAAAGGTCCGACCTACAAAGTGGAAGCACACACATAACTTACAGATCTATGTAACAAAATATGGCATGTCAAATCATAGTACATCTAATAAAAACTGTTTATAAAACTGAAATGATCAGACATTCTCTGAGAACTTTATTTACTCAGTTCTTTATACTTTCACTTTAGATACTGTCAACAGATTGTTGACCTGAATCAACCATACCATTTATATATAAACACATATCAATAAGTGTATTGACGGGACTTAACTGTGAGAGATTTGACAGTTAGTAAAGACAAAAAAACACATGCAAACATTTAACATAAACAATGTCAAAAGTAAATTTTAAAGGATTTAATTCATTTTTCATAAATCTCCCATTAGATATTAAATATTGCCAAAAAACGAAAATTGCAGCAAATACACCATCACCGTTATACCATGACCTGATCTATAATATTAACATGATGTCATGAATATTCATATTTGTTGCTAAAAGATAAAATAGTTCCTTTACTTGTTACAAGTACTCAATATAATGCCTCAGGTTTACAGAAGAACATAATTTCAATATAATGTCCCTAGTTTATTTACATCAAAACCTTGATATAATGCCCTTGTCTATATAAGTATTATCTCAATATAATGCCCCTGGTGTGTGTAAGTATAACCTCAATATTAGGGCTGAAACGATATATTAACATTCGGATATGTATCACAATATGTATCACTATACTGTGTTGTCAGTTTACGATATGTATCTCGATACATATAGTAACGATAGAAACATGTTTGAAGTGATATGAGTAGACTAAATTCTGAAATGACAAATCCTGAAAATATTGTAGGTTATCGTTACCTCCAAAAAACTTTTTGTATCGTACCGTATTCAAAATATCGCGATATATCGTTGCAGCCCTACCCAATATAATTCCCCATATACACCAAAAAGCTCAATATAATGCCTCATAAAGACAAAAATTGCTGAACAGACTTAGACAACAAAGAAAGGTATTAATCTATATCTTTTTATACTGGCATCAACTGTAAAAATGTGAATCGACAATGGAGAGCTTACTTTTAGTAGCTTGTAACTACTAGCTGTTACAGAATTGTTGGTGTAATAAATATGGGATGTTATTTATTTTTTAAAACAGTAAATATATGAAGAAAAGAAATGACTACAGTATATTATTGGAATATTAAATCAACTTGTGATCAAAGTATAAATACAGAGTTGAGCATTGTGTAATGTAACTAGCATACATTACAATTGTAAGAGAGATGATGAGCATTGACACAAGTCAATATACACTTGTTACATAAAATGATGACTGTGAACTGAAGACACATGGAAGCATACATTGTGTATCACGATACTGTGGTCATAATATGTATCACGATACTGTGGTCACGATATGTATCACGATACTGTGGTTACGATATGTATCATGATACTGTGGTCACGATATGTATCACGATACTGTAGTCACAATATGTATCACGATACTGCGTTGTCACAATGACTGTGAACTGGAGAAACGTTCTTCCGACCCATTTCTCTGTTCTGTACTTTAGGCACTGATATATACATATGTAATGCATACTCATATGAATTCCGTTTATTTTACCTGCCGGTTGTAAATTCTATCAACCATGTGCGGATTATATAATCGGGTAGGTAACTCCTCTTCCACCAGGTACCAGACAAGTGAGGTTGACTTTGTGAATTTTTGTAATTCATAGATTCGTTGGTTGCTTGCAGCCCATCCTTCCATAATTGTTAGCCTTACTACGATTTTAACACCTAGGCCATTTTCTTTTAAATGGTTAAACCAGTCGGACCACAGTTAAGAATTATTTAATGTAGTCTAATCCCACTTCGGCCACCACATGTCTTAATTGTGTAATGTTTTTTGTGCCATGTAACAACTTGTTAAACTTTACTTCTGCCTGGTAAGTTGTCATTGTCACCGGTTGTCTGTATCTATATTATTTCACTTCTGCCTTGTAAGATGTCATTGTTACCGGTTGTCTTTATCTATATGATTTTACTTCTGCCTGGTAAGGTGTCATTGTCTCCGGTTGTCTGTATCTATACTATTTTACTTCTGCCTGGTTAGATGGCATTGTCACCGGTTGTCGGTATCTATATTATTTTACTTATGCCTGGTAAGATGTCATTGGCACCGGTTGTCTGTATCTAATTATTTTTCTTCTGCCTGGTAAGATGTGATTGTCACCGGTTGTCTGTGTCTATATTATTTTACTTCTGCATGTAAGGATGTCATTGTCACCGGTTATCTGTATCTATATTGTTTTACTTCTGCCTGGTAAAATGTCATTGTCACCGGTTGGCTGTATCTATATTATTTTATTTCTGCCTGGTAAGATGTCGTTGTCACCGGTTGTCTGTATTTATATTATTTTACTTCTTCCTGTTAAGATGTCATTGTCACTGGTCGTCTGTATCTATATTATTTTGCTTCTGCCTGGTAAGTTGTCATTGGCACCGGATGTCTGTATCTATATTATTTGTTAAGACTGGAATTTGCAAACAAAAGCAACAGTCGACCCCTTGGGGAGACTGTAATGTGGCGGGTTGGCGAGGGGGCGACATACCAGGTATGTATGTTTTATATAGAACTTATCAACCAAACTTACAATATAGAGGACTCCAAATCCACCCAAGTACATTTTAAACATTTAAACAACGGAGCCATTAAATAGATTGAATGACATTCCCTCTCTGCAAATGTCATCCCATCTATATCATTTACTTCTGCCTGGTAAGTTGTCATTTTCACCGGTTGTCTGTATCTTTATTATTTTACTTCTGCCTGATAAGATGTCATTGTCACCGGGTGGCTGTATCTATATTATTTTATTTCTGCCTGGTAAGATGTCACTGTCACCGGTTGTCTGTATGTATATTATTTTACTTGTGCCTGGTAAGATGGCATTGTCACCGGTTGTCGGTATCTATATTATTTTACTTCCGCCTGGTAAGATGTCATTGGCACCGGTTGTCTGTATCTAATTATTTTACTTCTGCCTGGTTAGATGTCCCTGTCACCGGTTGTCTTTATCTATATTATTTTTCTTCTGCCTGGTAAGATGTGATTGTCACCGGTTGTCTGTACCTATATTATTTTACTTCAGCCTGGTAAGATGTCATTGGCACCGGTTGTCTGTATCTAATTATTTTACTTCTGCCAGGTAAGATGTTATTGTCACCGGTTGTCAGTATCTATATTATTTTACTCCTGCCTGGTAAGATTTCATTCTCACCGGTTGTCTGTATCTTTATTATTTTACTTCTGCCTGTTAAGTTGTCATTGTCACCGGTTGTTTGTATCTATATTATTTTACTACTGCCTGGTAAGATGTCATCGTCACCGGTTGTCTGTATCTGTATCATTTTACTTCTGCCTGGCAAGATGTCATTGTCACCGGTCGTCTGTATCTATATTATTTCACTTCTGCCTGGTAAGATGACATTGTCACCGGTTGTCTGCATCTATATTTTTTTACTTCTGCCTGGTAAAATGTCATTGTCACCGGTTGGCTGTATCTATTTTATTTTGCTTCTGCCTGGTAAGTTGTCATTGTCACCTGTTGTCTGTATCTATATTACTTTACTTCTGCCTGGTAAGTTGTCATTGTCACTGGTTGTCTGTATCTATATTACTTTACTTCTGCCTGGTAAGATATCATTGTCTCCGGTTGTCTGTATTTATATTATTTCACTTCTTCCTGGTAAGATGTCATTGTTACCGGTTGTCTTTATCTATATTATTTTACTTCAGCCTGGTAAGATGTCATTGCCACCGGTTGTCTGTATCTAATTATTTTACTTCTGCCTGTTAAGATGTCATTGTCACTGGTCGTCTGTATCTATATTATTTCACTTCTGCCTGGTAAGATGGCATTGTCACCGGTTGTCGGTATCTATATTATTTTACTTCTTCCTGTTAAGATGTCATTGTCACTGGTTGTCTGTATCTATATTACTTTACTTCTGCCTGGTAAGGTGTCATTGTCACCGGTTGTTTGTATCTATATTATTTTACTACTGCCTGGTAAGATGTCATCGTCACCGGTTGTCTGTATCTGTATCATTTTACTTCTGCCTGGCAAGATGTCATTGTCACCGGTCGTCTGTATCTATATTATTTTGCTTCTGCCTGGTAAGATTTCATTGTCGCCGGTTGTCTGTATCTATATAATTTTACTTCTGCCTGGTAAAATGTCATTGTCACCGGTTGTCTGTATCTATATTATTTGTTAACACTGGAATTTGCAAACAAAAGCAACAGTCGACCCCTTGGGGAGACTGTAATGTGGCGGGTTGGCGATGGTGCGACATACCAGGTATGTATGTTTTATATAGAACTTATCAACCAAACTTACAATATAGAGGACTCCAAATCCACCAAAGTACATTTTAAACATTTAAACAACGGAGCCATTAAATAGATTGAATGACATACGCTCTCTGCAAATGTCATCCCATCAAATTTGCTCGTATTTGTTGAATATAACAAAAGTTTGGTGAATTGATCAGCCAAACTTACTGCTGGACTTCGTTTTTTCTGCCCTGCCATTTTGTATTGTGTTCTGTAGACATGGTATGTTGTATCCGTGTCTTTGTCAGCTGAAATGGGAAACATCTTATTACAGATACCACTGGGGTACTTGGTGACAGATTATAGAATCCAATTTCATGGTGAAACCTCAAGTAACCATGGAAACAGAAGCATCAATAATAAAATGTGCAGTGCTGGTTAGTGAAGCATTCAACAGGTGGAGCAATACAGTCAGTTTTGAGTTACCTTTATACATGTACCAGGTGATTATTTCCTGGTTGTATATTCTTTTTATATTTATTTTACTTATTTTTGAATATGTTGAAAAAATAATGTCGCTTTTTAACTTTTCTAAACAGATATTTAACAGAAAGAGAACCCAGGAAAGAAACATGTCATTATTCAGTTGGAGGCCTCAAAACTGCATGTACTTTTTTTTAAAGTGTGAGTTAACAGTTATCTAGTCACCAGCAAACTTTGATTTATAATAGCCCAAGGCTATGTACATGTATGTTATAAAAAATTGCGATAATATAGTCTTTAAGTAGAATTTGTCCCAAATTATAAGTTATAATCACAAAGATTATAAGAGGTAAACCTCAAAAAAAGGCATTTTATTATACCCCTGCTTCAACCCCCAGTGTATGTGTGTGTGTGTGGGGTGGGGGGTGGGGGAGGGTGGGGTATATAGCAACCGCTTGGTCCGTCTGTGCTGACAGTGGTTTCTGGAGCATATCTCAGCCACTGATTATCAATGGGCACCAAATTTAAAGTTTGTATATACATGCATGTGTATCATGGGAAAGGGACGTGTCACATCATAAAATGAGGTCACTGTTTTAACCTTGAATTTGACCTCAAGTACTGAAAGAATGATTCTGGAGCATATCTCAGCCACCATTTCATGAATTGGCAAAAAAGCATGTATATTGGATACATCATTGAAAGGCAGTATTGTCACACCCTAAAATGAGGTCACTGTGGCCTCAATTTGACCTTTGATCTTGACCTTAAATAATAAAATACAATGTTTCAGAAATACAGGTTTCTGAGTATATCTTGGCCACTGTTTCATGAATGGGCTTCAAACTTAGTAGACATACAGGGAGTAGGGGTATCTTTGAAACACTTCACCTTCTAGTTAAATCTAGTTTCTTTTGTAGTTCATAATAAAATGTTTGATCAAGCATAAATTTCATAATTTCAAGAATTTCAAGTAAGCTTATTAAAAAATATCAATTAATGATATATGATACTATGCAACTGTTTTATTAAGTACCTCATATACATTATAAAAGACAATGATTAAGAGTATAGGTACACGGAGTACAGGTAGTATACAAGCCTAATACCTTACTTTATTACAAAATCTACTTAAATTTTAACAACAGAATACTAACAGTCAAGGTTTGCTGGTGTTGGTGGAAACTCTGGCACTGAACAGCCAACAGAGATTTTTGCAAATCAAGAGTTCTAGAACTGGCTTGGATTAAATAGTTCTTAAATGTTTCATTTAAACAAACTTTTCACAAAGTTGATTTTGAATCAGAAAAGTAGACTGCTACAAAAATCTCTGTGATAAAAAGATCACTAAAGAACGGGTTACAGGTACATACAGGTGTAGCAGGCCGCTAGCTAATCAGCAATTCGACCACCAAACTTACTCTATAACGGCAACTTTTCTACCCTTTCTCTTTATCTCCTGATCTCTCAGGGCATTATTTTCAATTCTGTGTTTTGTTTGCTGTAGAGAGAAAATTCATATATCTTCCCCAGTGTTTTTAAAGATGAAAAATTTGACCAACAGCATATAGCAGGAAATTTAAGCTGAAATTTGATTTGGCAATTTGGCAGGTTAACATCTAAATCCCCAAAAAAATAATTCCAAAATAGAAACAAAAAAATGACTTTTTTTCTGTCATTATGTGGTCTGATTCTAACTACCATGGAGTATATACGTAGCTCATGAGAGTATAATGTTACACAGATTGTTGTGTGTTGTGTGCCAAAGGTAAGTGTAAATGCTGGTCAGCACAATTGTCTAGGGGTGACAGCTTAACATATCAGACTCCAAATTATAAAGCTAGGACTTATGAAAAATCACAATTATTTTTAAGCACAAAACATAAGCTTTCATTTCCTGAGCCAAATTGCCAAATATTATGACTTCCCAAAATTTCTGCAATATGGTACTTATTCAGGATATCATAGTATACCGTAAATAAACAAAAAAGTTCAGTTTAGCAAAAATCAAATACCTGTCTCTTCTAATCAAACTCATTAAAATCATATCATATACCTCTATATTTGAATGATAGGGAAATTAAACAAAATGGTTTATCTTACCACAGACAGGAGTATCGACACTTTTTCCAGTGTATGATATCCTTGTCTCACTCTAGGTTTGAGATGGGGGATTCCCCAGTTGTGACAATTGTATGATACATGTATCATCTCAACAATGCATTTACATCGGATCAATGACGTACTGACCTGTAGCATCATCAATGCAGATTTTACGGGGCCAACAGTTTAAACAGAAAATGATTCATTTACCTTCTAGTTGTAATGAGAGTGTGGGATCTCAACCCTTGAGGGAAGAATCTTAAGAATCTTCCTCCATTGGCTGAGATCATCCCACCTCACCCCAAATGGAGTGGGGTTTTCTTTTTATCATATTAACAATACTAGATATTCTTAACCATACAATACCACAAATACTCCCTACCCAACAAAACACACATAATTGAACCTACATCTTCCTTCTTGTGGACGAAGTCCCGCCTGATCTTTGTGTAGACCTCCAGTCCCTGGTTCAGTTTCTTCTCCTCCTGCATCCTCTTTTTATTAATCGCTGTGGAAGTTTAACAGAGTCTGAGATATTGTTGATCATATCATTATAATCAAATAGTTAATTATATATAATGACTAATAACGTTATCATATTTGCTCGTTTAGTAGGGAGCAGAACCTATTTCTACACTGGGCATAACTAGAACTGTGAGCCACAGGCATACTCATTCCCCCGCTCAACCACTAAATTAACTGAATCCCAAAATTTAAAAGTGAGTCTTTCAATATAAAATATACTGCCGATGTATTACCCCCAAAAAGTTTCACCATAATTAGTCACATTAGTTTGTACAAAAAGGGCAATAACTCTTGGAGAAATGTTGAAATCAAAATATAAATATCAGATGCCAACTACATGATGTACACAAAGTTTTGTTGAAATTGGCTATTAGTTTAGAAGGACTTATATGAACAAGATTTTATCAATAGACAGAAAGACTCAGACAAGTTTATTTCAGTATACCCTCTATACTTTTGTTGCAGGGGTAAAATAACCATACAGAGTAAAAAAAAATAAAAAAAACATTAATACATATTATTTGACATCCTGACAGATATGACGTGGAAGAAGTAGGCCAAATAACATTACCTGACTACATGTACTTGTATTGGAATGAATGCAGGTAACTGATCTGTTCCAAAAATGTTCTTCGCATTTTTGGTATGAGTCACTGAGGTATGAAGCAGGGGAGATAATTATCCTGCCAGTGCTGCCACTTACCATTTTCAAAATCCCTGAGAGTGTGTCGAACTGCCCGCTGATTCTTGATAATATCCCCTTCAACACGCTTTAGCTCTCGCTCCTCTTGTTTGTGTTGCCACATGTGATCCTATAAACAGGTCAATGTTAGAACTATATTGTTTCAATTTGAACCCAAATAAGACAAAAAAATAATTATAGCCATTGATTCATGAATGAAAGAAGTGAAAACATTTTTTTACCAGAAAATTGTTTTTATAAACTGTTTAAATGACAAGGACATGACACTATTTGGACATGCATTTCCAAGGTTCCGCTAACATTGTGTCATATATCTGTACAAAAGGAAACCAGTTTATATGTTTCTGATCAATCTGACTTTTCCAGATCTTAAACACTGTATACAATACCTATAACCCAAAATACCTCACCAATATTTACAACTTTAAATCTATTCCAGATTAAACATATTTTGATTTTGGACTTTTACTGGATGCATTGTCAAAAATAGCCTTAAAGAAGGGATACAGTGTACTGTGCGGTATGTCCAGCATGGTATGAACAGTGTCCTGCGTGGTATGTACAGTGTACTGTGTGGTATGTACAGTGTACTGTGCAGTATGTACAGTGTACTGCACGGTATGTACAATGTACTGCACAGTATGTACAGTGTACTGCACGGTATGTACAGTGTACTGCGCAGTATTACAGTGTACTGCGTGGTATGTACAGTGTACTGCACATTATGTAAAGTGTATGGCACGGTATGTACAGTGTACTGTGCGGTATGTACATAGTACTGCGCGGTATGTACAGTGTACTGTGCGGTATGTACAGTGTACTGCATGGTATGTAAAGTGTACTGCGTGGTATGTACAGTGTACTGCGTGGTATGTACAGTGTACTGCACGGTATGTACAGTGTACTGCACGGTATGTCCAGTGTACTGCACGGTATGGACAGTGTACTGCACGGTATGTGCAGTGTACTGCACGGTATGTGCAGTGTACTGCACGGTATGTCCAGAGTACTGCGCAATATGTACAGGGTACTGCATGGTATGTCCAGTGTACTGCGTGGCATGTCCAGTGTACTGCGCAATATGTACGGTGTACTGCACGGTATGTCCAGAGTACTGCGCAATATGTACAGTGTACTTCACGGTATGTCCAGTGTACTGCAAGGTATGTCCAGTGTACTGCGTGGGATGTAAAGTGTACTGCGTGGTATGTACAGTCTACTGCACGATATGTACAGTTTACTGCACGGTATGTACGGTGTACTGCATGGTATGTAGAGTGTACTGCGCGGTATGTCCAGAGTACTGCGTGGTATGTCCAGTGTACTGCGCAATATGTACAGTGTACTGCACGGTATGTCCAGTGTACTGTGCGGTATGTACAGTGTACTGCACGGTATGTACAGCGTATTGTGCGGTATGTACAGCGTATTGTGCGGTATGTACAGTGTACTACACGGTATGTAGAGTATACTGCGCGATATGTAGAGTATACTGCACGGTATGAAGAGGATACTGCACGGTATGTCATTTGACATTTTACACTAAATTTTGCCGTATGTTTTTGTGTAAATGGAAATGTTCATGGAGCCTTAACTTCATAGTTCACTATTGATCCAAACCAAGAAATTCTGATCCTTGGAAATATGTGTTATAGCAGCTATATAGATCATCCCTAAACTGAGTAAGGAAACGAAAGCTGCTGAATGGCTGGAATCAGTAAACAACTAAATTTTCATATAATGAAATGGAAATCAGAAATTATAACTTAGCAGTGTCATGAGTTTGACCATGCATGTAAAAGCGTCAAATCTATAATTATTTCACATGACTTATTTTACCTGTAAACAAGCCCTGATACACTTGCTAACATGTGTATCTTACAATTTTTTTTCTAAATTGTTATCAATTAACAAAGTGCAATATTATAGTCATAAATAATATTACAGATTTTTGTTTAAACAAAATTACATGTAAAAGGAATATATAAATGTTCAATTTCTAAAAAGGTTAGTGGAGTCAAAAGAAGTGAAAATTATCAAAAATTTTTTTTAAAAATACCATCAATAGATTTTCACCTGTGCATTATGTCTATTTAATTTTCATTATCAAATAAAGGCTAAAATCTTAAATCTAGTTTAAAATGTAAACAAATGACAGAAATGCCTTGACTGCATGTGATAATTTACCACCTAGAAAATGACTTGGTAGGAAAGTTTAAATGTCAAAATGTACTGTAGCTAATGACTTAAGGATGACATTGTCTATTTGTACACTGCAGTATGGTCATTTTATACATAGGCTAAAGGGTAATGACGATATACTGGAGAAAGGGAGGGACAGTTTATTTAGGAGAAAGGGAGGGAGAGTTTATATAGGAGAAAGGGACGGACAGTTTATTTAGGAGAAAGGGAGGGAGAGATTATACAGGAGAGAGGAAAGTAGAACTTTAAACAGGCCAAGTTAGAGAAAGAGATTGTGTATATAGACTATAGATGTCGGGAGGATGGAAGGGTCAGTGTATAGACTATAGATGTCGGGAGGATGGAAGGGTCAGTTTAAACAGTGCAGGAGTAACGAAAGGGATTAAGTTTATACAGGGTGATAGAATGGGAATCAGTTTACACAGGGTAATAGAAAAGGAATCAGTTTATACAGGGTGATAGATAAGTTTATACAGGGTGATATAATGAGAATCAGTTTTTACAGGGTGATAGAATGGGAATCAATTTATACAGGGTGATAGAATGGGAATCAGTTTATACAGGTGATAGAATGGGAATCAGTTTATACAGGGTGATAGAATGGGAATCAGTTTATACAAGGTGATAAAATGGGAATCAGTTTATACAGGGTGATAGAATGGGAATCAATTTAGGGGGGGTGATAGAATGGGAATCACTATATACAGGATGAGAGAAATGGAATCAGTTTATACAGGGCTATAGAATGGGAATCAGTTTATACAGGGTGGTAGAATGGGAATCAGTTTATGCAGGGTGATTGAATGGGAATCAGTTTATACAGGGTAATAGAATGGGAATCAGTTTATACAAAATGGTAGAATGGGAATCAGGAAGAAAAGGATGGGAAACAGTTTATACAGGGTGATAGAATGGGAAACAGTTTATACAGGGTGATAGAATGGGAATCAATTTATACAGGGTGATAGAATGGGAATCACTTTATACAGGAAGGGAGGAAGAAAGTCAGATTATACAGGATGAGAGAAATGGAATCAGTTTATACAGGATGAGAGAAATGGAATCAGTTTATACAGGATGATAGAATGGGAATCACTATATACAGGATGAGAGAAATGGAATCAGTTTATACAGGATAAGAGAAATGGAATCAGTTTATACAGGATGAGAGAAATGGAATCAGTTTATACAGGATGAAAAAAATGGAATCAGTTTATACAGGATGAAAGAAATGGAATCAATTTATACAGGATGATAGAATGGGAATCAGTGTATACAGGGTGATAGAATGGGAGTCACTTTATACAGGGTGATAGAATGGGAGTCAGTTTATACAGGGTCAGAGGAAAGGAGTCAGTTTAAACAGGATGGGAGGAAATGAGTCAGTTTATACAGGGTGGTACCAGTAGGAAGGAAGACAGTTTAAACAGGTTGGTAGGGAATCATACTAGACAGGGTGGAAGTAAGGGAATCAGTTCCTACAGGGTGGAAGTAAGGGAATCGGTTCCTACAGGGTGGAAGGAAGGGAATCGGTTCCTACAGTGTGGAAGGAAGGGAATCGGTTCCTACAGGGTGGAAGGAAGGGAATCAGTTCATACAGGGTGGAAGGAAGGGAATCGGTTCATACAGGGTGGAAGGAAGGGAATCGGTTCATACAGGGTGGAAGGAAGGGAATCGGTTCATACAGGGTGGAAGGAAGGGAATCAGTTCATACAGGGTGGAAGGAAGGGAATCAGTTCATACAGGGTGGAAGAAAGGGAATCGGTTCCTACAGGGTTGCAGGGAGGGAATCGGTTCCTACAGGGTTGCAGGGAGGGAATCAGTTCATACAGGGTGGAAGGAAGGGAATCGGTTCCTACAGGGTTGCAGGGAGGGAGGCTCAATGCCCAGCCTGTTGTATTACTACTATATATCATCAGAGTGCAAAATGTATTTTCCATGTATTCCAGTAAAGGTTATACATTTAAATACATGATTACTAAGTATCTTTCTACAATGTAAAATTCTAAAGATATGCTACAATTAGTATGACTGCAAAATTTTGAATATGAGGTAAAAAGGATTATAGGAAAGGACAATGGAAATTATAACAATATTGTCACAAATACCACCTTTACATACATGATCTGGATAAAACAACTATTTAGAAACTTGCATGATCCAGAATGAAAAAAGAAGCCAACAGAAACCTCTACAGGAACGACATCTTACACCAAAGGTAGGACAGGATATGATTTCTATATGCAAGAAATGATGAGATTCTAATATCTGATTTCAATTATTACAAGTTCACAACTACGGTCTGATGACAAATATTAGTTTTGTATCTTTTATGTTAAGATAAATATACCAGGTCCATTGGGGAAAAGATCTGAATTCAATGGAGTATTGTTCTAACATGGTCAGTGTTCACCACTACAGAGTAACAGAATGGCTATAATTACCCTCAGGGACATCTGGCCTTCCTGTGGAAATGGTGTTTTCAGCACATTTTATTAAATGAACTGATTGCATGCTGCACCATGCTGTACATTAAGGATATATCCTACCTTACCTTACACATTATACCAGTAAATGTTTACCTCCCTTATAAGATATTTAATTCAGCAGCATGCTTTACATCAGAATTACTGGAGTGTTAGCTTTCTGCACAAATTATATGACTTAATTATGATTTCCACTTATAAAAGATTTAACATCATTCTAAAAGTAAACGTCTCTTGGCGAAGAGATGAAGATCCCATTATATATCCTTAATACAAGGTACCAGTACAAAATCAAAAAAGACAACACCATTTTGACTTCAACAAAAAATTCCACCTAATACATTTAAAGAAACATGCACCTATAAAGAGTGTTACTGACTTGAAGCAATTCTAAATTCAGTTATTCAATTTTACTGCATATCATCATTCAGAAATGGCAGAATCTGTTTCCAAATTCAGTCAAATTTAAATCTGTAAATTATTAAAAATGTTTACTTGGAATAAAATACATCCATAATGCAGTTGAAACTTACATGTACGTGTATACTATAGAAAACAACAAATATTATTACCACACAAAACACATTTAATTGACAATTTCAGAATGAAAAAAAAAACTTTCTTTTTTCTGTTTTTGTCTCTTTCTTTCAATCTATACCTGTATTATATTTTATAAAAAAAATGAATGTTTGTATTTAAATTTGTGTTTGGACAGGTCAGTTCTTAATCTGAGCCCCAACCTGCTTCCCCACTAACTAAAATCACTTGTAATAAACTATAAGGATTGGAACACATGCATAACAAAATCGATCCATACGGAGGCATGCATATTGCCTAACAGGTTACAGATTAAATGTATAACACTATGCACTCATGCAGGCACTTTGAATACAGGAGACTTCCCTAAGTCTTAACACTCACCTCGATCACCTTCATTCTCTTCTTGTGGTCTTTTCCATCCTTCTCCACTCGGGCACTGAAGGCCACAACTGAAGGACGGCTAGGAATGCCTGAATCTGCTGATTTTCGTAACTTTTGTTTTGATTTATCTTTCTTTACCACAAAAGAATGAGAATATCTACTTGAATCGAGGAATCCTTCTGGGCCTACTTTTCTTTCTTGTTCTCTAGAAATGAAAAACACAAAAAAATAACAATTAAAATTACAGTTTCAGAATCTTATTCATTACAAATACAAATAATGTGATAGAGGATACCTATTTCACAAGGCTTTACTGATGGATGAGCTCTTCATTCACCAATCTGAATTTTCCCCTATTCTACAAAGCTTTACCTCTAAAAGTAATTAATCTGAATTATTTTATATGTGTGATATATTGCACAGAAGCTTTGAGTGTATTTTCTCTTTCATATCAATCCAGAGTAGCCATGTTGACAGGACTATGATCTAAAGGTAGCTATTGTGCCCTTGCTTCCTGTCTTACCTTAAAAATGTAGCATAAGATTTAGTTTGACGTTGCCGCCTTTCCTCATCCTCTTTGATGCCAGCTGGAGCACTGTCAGGCCTGCGGATTGTGGTGTATCTGCTGTGGATCAGAGCACCATGTTCAAAAGGAAGATCTGTCAGCACCATCTTGAGGTTTGTTATGTCCCAACACTAGAAACAGACAAACGGAAGGGTTAACATTTAATCTTCAAATACCAGCAGAGTTGAGGTGAGCATCAGCATCTTTAATAATTCAGGTATGCTAGGGAAACAATGGATCAGCAGATCATCAGCCTGGAACAAATGTTCAGCAAAGCATAATAAACGTGTAAACAAATATCAATACAAAACAGTTCTATCCCATAATACCCCAACTGTGTTAACCTATTAATAATTTATATTTCTCTCACAACTGCTATAGGTAAATACAATTTAACGTAAAAATGACTGTATCAGTATATCCTGTTTTGCAAATAAAAGAGTTAATACATATATTATTATAACAAGCACATCCATAAATGTACTTTTATTGAACTATAATTCTCACAATAAATTTAACAGATAACTTCAATCTTGTAACCTGGCTATGTCAACATTCCACAAATGTTCTAAGTGTTTAATGTAAACAATATAAATCAACACCACAAAGTGCCGGTCAAACGCTATAGACAAGATTTATCAAGTCAATGTTAGATTATAAGCCACAAGTATGCTACTTAATGGTCAATCCATAGGGTCCTTTGCCTGGGTAACAATCAATTAAATTGAAAACTTCCATTAAACAAACAAAATATCTGGTCTGGAAATTTAATTTTGATCTATGAGAGATTCAATCACTTTTTATATCTACCAGAACTTAATCTTATTAAAGGATACATATTACCTTCCAACACTATACCTTTGCTGGTACTTAAATTTCCGTACAGTCGTCTTCAATAAAAGCCACTCATTACTCAGAATGACCAGAGACTGCCATCAAATAATTATTTCTTTTGTAACTTTGAAATGTGTCATTAATTAAATTACTGTTTATAACATTTAGTGGAGATATATGTTGTATATAATCAGGTAGTAACACTCATGGCAGTAGATCAGTAGAGAGCTATATGTACTGGGAATATCTGATATATTACTTAATATCAACTTTAACACCACTTTCCCATTGCAAGCAAAATACTACACTGTAGAGGTTTTTACCCTTTTTTGTATATTCAGTAACCTCCCCTTAATTTTGTTTCGGATATAACTGTAGAGCTGTTTGGCAAGGTCACTTCCGTTCACCAGATATAGCTCAATTGGTAAAAGTACAAAAATTGAATGTGCAGGATTTTATTCCTGGTCAAGTCGCACTGAATTTTTATACCCAGAACACTGATATCCTGTAGTACATAACATTTCATTTTGCAAAGTAAAATTCAACGGTCATCCATGAATATACTTTATTATACAAAGAAAACATTGAGAAGTCCTTGTGTTGGAATTAAATATAAAAAAAAAAAAAAAAAAAAAAAAAAAAGACAGAGATAGCGTCTCTTATTATACATATATTTATATCACACGACCTTAGACGCCTGCATCTACTTAGTATTAAATATCATACCTAAGGCCATATTTTAAGATTTTATCTTGGGACTTCTAAAATCTACACAGATGTAATACATCACCTAGGCTACCTAATGACATGTCCCAATCTCTATACTGATGCAATACACCAGCTAAGCTATCTGACTCCTGGTGATTTACTGAATCGAAATCAATAACACTCTTCAATCTTTTGTTTTCTATTTTAGACCCAAACAAAGTCTTTTTAGGTAATGTACTTAAAAAAGTGGTGAATATATGCAGACATCATGTAATTTGTAACAGACTAGCAGCTAGTTATAATACATTACATTGTCAGTAGAATTAGCACAATACATGTTTTATATCATGTTTGTAATGTTAGTTAATGTAGATAAATATGATGTCAGGCTACGTGTTATTTTACAAATATAACAACACTACGAAAATAAAGAGAACGGCCGGTAAGGGGCATGTCAAAGAAGATGGAAAAAGACTTTGATCTGAATGCTGAAATATTGATTTTAAAAGTTGAAATGCTGAACACAGTTTTAGTCTGCTTTTCTTTCACGGCTGATTATTTCTGTCTTCTTGGTAAATGCATGTCTCCAGATTCTATTACATTGCCCAGAAGTTAAAATGTAAAAAAAGCTTAGCTAAAAATTATAGGGGTAAGTTTAAATTCATCTTTTGAAAATCATGTTGCATGAGGTTTAGACATAACCTTATTGATTTTGAGGGTGGAGTGATAAACCCTCCTACCTCCTTTTTCTCAGTCTTTGTCCCCAAGACACAACTATTTACAACTCGGGTTTGATATCCTTGCTAAGCAATCACACAATGCTTGAAACAAGGATTGGCAAACTCTAGACGGACGCTCTACCAATTGAGCTTTCTAGATCTGGTCGCAGACGATCAACCCAGTCCGACTCCATGTAGTTCCACTACAATTATATCCTGTGCAAAACATTTTGCTGCATTTTTGTACTAATAGTAGATAGAAATCTTGAAAAAAAGGTGTAAAATATTTTTTCCCATTACATATTTTTATTGTAGGGATATCACAACATATATATATATTGTGTGCGATATAAACAGACAGGCACAGAAACTGGGCACATAGCAGCGCCTTCAACAAGAATGACAGGGTTGAATACTTAAGTTATCATTGTAAAGGAAGTGATTGGAAACTGACTTGTTTAATAATGTCAAAAGTGTTGCTCTAATTCGTTTATTCAGCAAATTTAACCATAAAGTGAAATACAAGGTATAATATAAGTACAATTATAGATCTAGAAATTAAGGCATTCACATAAATGCACCGGGTGATATTGACATTGATTGGTAGAAAAAATGAGTTACGGTAGGAGAGACATTTTGAAGTAAATTGAGACTAAAATGACGACCTGATGAGGTAAAAATTAAGCACCCTTTGCATTAAAATGAATTGACGTTTATATACTTAACAAAAACCCAAAAGGCACATAAAGACTTCGATCAGGAGCAGAAATACGGAATTTGCTTTAGATTGATGAAAAGTATGTTGTTATATATGTGCAAGTGACTTTTTAACTTTCAAAAAGAAAGTTGTCTGGTACTGTAACAGGTGCTTGCTCAGCAACTTTCCACTTACCACGGGCGGTATATCGGTATATGTCGGTATCAGATATTAGAACTATTTGAAAAACGGTTATTTACATAGCTGTCATCTGCAGTTATCCTCAAGTATAACGAATATCTCCTTTGACACAAATCAAAATAGACTAAATCGCGACAGCAGCCGCCATGACAGTGTCGTCTTGACGACTCGTTTACAAATCGGATGTGCGAGACAAAAATAGTATTTAAATAACGATATTTTCTTAGCATCAGAATTATATGTAGACCAACAAAATTATGTTCGGGAAATTATATACATGTTACGAAATAATTACATATCATTTGCAATTATTTTCTTAATCGAGATTTTGCGCGCTTTTGTTACTATAGAAGCTATCGATTACTACGCTAAATTGAAGAACTATTTTCTTCTTGTTAATTACGTGATTAACCTTTAAGATTACGTAATTAAGATATTTTTGACATAATTTAATATGAGAAATTGTTGTTAAATGTATTTATATATCTAAATTTAAATAAATAGGGAGTGAAATATCAAAGCTTAAAACTATATTTCAATGCGCAAAGTGAAATTTATAGGTGTTGTTAGGCATGTAAACAACTTGGAAAATGGAGGAGGAAGTGACAAGTGGAGGCGATAACATTGTCGCAGAATTCAATACTTATGAAGACTTTTTGGACTCGCAGATAAAACCTATAGATCTATTTTACTTAGAGGTAACATAGTGATGTCTATTTTATCGATGAATTTTGTTAAATTAAACGTTATGTATCTCTTTATCTGTACTTTATACGGTTCCCCATATACACCGGTGCTGTAAAACCAATATCAAAGTGTGAACCGGACTGTCATCCTGATGTACCAATTAAAGGAGACCGTTTGTGTCTACAGTAATCATACTGACATGGTACACATGTGGTGTGTATGTGTATATGTCGATTTATGTAAACTTATAAACCATAGACCACCACTTTGCATCAGATTTATTTTGATATTTTGTATAGTACGTGTACATGAATATATGCAAGTTTATAATAATAAATTGGTAAGAATTTAGGTATGAACAGCAGTATTGACAGATAATGACACTTCTGTTTAGACGTAGTAGTATTTACAAACATAATGACACAACATGTAGTATTGTCATATTGATACAGCAGTACGTATTGAGACAGTCATATCAACACCGCAGTATCATCATACATATAGTCAATACAAAACTATTGTGTCATCCTGGAAGTTCATGTCCACACATTACAACTGGAAATACATGGTCAAATGACAGCAGTAATGACCATACTTGCCACCTTTTTGAAATTTCCATGGGGAGTTTCTTTTAAAGGGACAGTTCAGCATATTCACTCTTTGCAAACATTAAAATTAAGGGTCCAAAATCGGGAGTCTCCCTCCTAAATAGGGAGGGTTGGCAAGTATGAATGACATACAATGTATATTAATTGAAACAGCAGTTTTGAGGTAAACATATTGACACAGATAATTGATATACACAGCCATATTACAACCTTATATTTTCAACAGTGCTGTTATTTTGGAGAGTCAAAATACAAAAAAAAAAGAAACGAAGAATGTCCATAAAACATAAAACATAACATCTAAATATTATAATGATACTAATGTTTTAATTGTTACAGGATGAAGAGTTGGCACGTCAGGTTGTGGAATTGGGGTACAGAGGGAGTGGGGAGGTGTTGAAGAGGGAGGAGTTTGAGGCAAGGAAACAGGCAGCAGAGGCCAGTCGGCTGTCTAAACGTAGTCAGCAAAAGTAAGTTAGGAGCACCCAACATTGTTGTTTTACACTCTTTTTAAACAAATTTTATGTACATATATTATGTTCTAAAATATGAGCAACCACCATTTCTTCCTTTATGCTAGTACATGTTTAAAGTAAAATTTTGGAATGTTTACGTAGTACCTGCTTTTGCCTGTTGACTGGTAGTCCTTCATCCGAAGATTATCACCAGATGTAACATGTGCGAAAGGGAAAAAATAAAGCAAAGTTTGATCGAAAGCATAGGAAAGTGTGAATATATAGGGAAAGTAAAGTAAGAAGGGAGAAAGTTTAAGTTTAGATGAGGCAACTGTGGTTGATCTTCGAGACTTCTGTCTCTTGGCAAGCTGTTCTACTGGATTACAGTTCGAGGGTAGAAAGATGATCTGGTATAGTCTTTGGTGGGTTGGATCTGCCGGTACTGGTGTTCACGGCCTCTGCTACGAGATGAGCTGATCCTTCGGGTTGATGGCTACCAGGTTGTTCCAGATTTTATAGAATACTGTCAGTCTGGCGTCAGCACATCAGTGTTCCAGTGTCCTCCTTCCTAGATCTGATGGCACGTCTGTGACACTGGAGGTGTTATTATATCTGTTAAGGACCCACCGGGCTGTTCATCCCTATACCATTTCGATCTTATCCACTTGGGCATGTTGGAGTCTGGATAGAAGTCTCTCACTGCTTTTGGGTCCCATACGGTAGCACAGGACTCCATTTTCAGTCAAACCAGTCCCAGATAGGCCCTTTCCTTTACCTTCTTCAGTAGATCTACATGATTTAGCTGACATTCTTAAAGGGTGAAGTAAAATGTCAAGATATAGTAGGTATAGGTGTTTAATGTAAAACCTTTAGTCAAATGATGTATGTAACTAGACTGTACTACTTTTGAAAGTAACATACATTATGAGTGTTGGTGTATCTCCACATTACCATCAAGTCAACGATCGTCAATTGTTATCATTACCTGTATAAATGTTTGATCTCACATTTACAGTCAAATATAAATTGTACGAATTTTTGAATCATCTAATTGCATATGTTATAAAGGACACTTGCAAGTTCAGGAAAGGAACTGAAGGACCCATTTTTGAAAGCACTTGCTCATAGAGAAGAGGCAAACAGGAGCGGGAAAATGACTGTAAGTTATGAAGAAAATGGAACATTTCTGCACAGTGAAAATATAACATTTCGGAACAGGTTTTCCTTTTTGAAAAAATATACAAGAATAAGATGATCTTGATATGGGATTCCGTTGCTAATATATTTATATTAAGGGGAACTAATGGTATGTTGTTGAGGCCTTCTGTTTAACAAACGTTTGTCAGTTTCTTTACTTTGAAAATGAAAATAAAATATGCATCACAGGGATAATCATTGACCCCTCAAAACTGAAATTGACCCCTCCATGTTTCAATTTTCTTTTAATTTTACAAACAATGGCCCCTCTTAATTTTGATATTGACTAAAAATTGCTGAAATGGCCCACTGCTCTCAAATTCCAGGATTTTCCCGGTGCATAGATAAAATATATGTATATATATACATATCACTGTAATTTTGTTTAAGGAATGGAATTGGGCATTTCTTATTCTTTTAAGAAAATAGTGCAAGCTTCAAATCTTTAGGGAGAATTGTAAATACAATTAAACATCATCAAGATTTGTCTAAATTTTTGTTTTTGTAGACAATCATCTTCATCCGAGACAAGAATGCTCGAGGACAGGAGATTTCTGGCTATGTAGATTATGCTCACAGACTGAAGACAGAAGATTTTGAACCATACTTTGGTGCAAGGAAAAGATTATTGCCTAGGCCGTCTGATTTAAGGTATAGCTTATCAGAAATACTTATTGATGACACACCATATATGATTAAATTTAATATTGGTAGACATGTATTTTGATGACCAAGCAAAGAAATAACTGTGTTCTGTTCCAGTAAATTATGCATTCACTTTTAATTCAAGAAGAAGTCTATTTCTGAATTTTTACTTGTACAGTGGGTTTTTTTATACAATGTTGTACTTCCAAAACAATGTGATTTACAGTAAGTTGAAATATTGCATTTTCTTCTCAATTGAGATAATGGCTGAAATAAAAAGGAAACCTGATTTAATCACATTTGTAAAAGAATTTTTGACATTTTATAGCTTTTACAACTGGGAAACACAGACATCCACATCTAACCCAACACCTAACTACCAGGTCATTGCAGAGAATGCATCTGGACTGTTGTTCAAAAACAAGCGAGACAGAAAAATCATCAACGTTGACCCTAAGGTAAGGGACTCGATGCAGACACCAAAGAAAGGATGGGCTCAGTGCTATCTTTACCTTACACCATTTGCTGCATATAATGACAGGATTCATCAGAAATTTCCCACTCTAAACAATAACACAAGCATAAACAAGTGCAAACAATAAAACAAGTACAAAGAAATGCTAGGATTAACTTGGCAAATGATGATAGTATAAATAAGTGTCGTACTTAACTGAATGTATAAATTGTCTCTGCTGCTATTGAGGGATGGATGAATGTTTGGTTTTCCTTGCCTTTTTTTTTACATTTTGTCATCTCTTTTTTTTTTTGTAATTTAGATCTAAATAATGAATTTCTTCTGACCCCAGTTTCACAAACTTTCCTCTACTTAAGGACATTCCTCAAACACAGATACCATTTAAGGAAATTTTCTAAAATTTTGTTAAAAAAAATCTTAAATTTTGTTAAAATTTTCTATCACTGTTTCCTATTGGAAATCTTTAGTTAAGGAATTTCCTAAGTTACGAAATGTTTATGAATCTGCAACTTAAAGCATTTATTGAAAGGAAAGTGTTCAGACTAAATTACAGCAAACCACTTTTGAATTCTGTTTACAAGAAGGGACTATGTGTATTTACAGGTGACCACACCCGGTGATAACTCCACCCGGACCGTCATTGAAACCTGCAAGTATGTTCAGGCAGTCATCTATGATCACATCACACGGCGAAAGACATGATTTGTTTGTTACAAGATTAAACTGACACTCTAGAATCCTTTAGTTGCGAGAATCTGTACACAAAGATCTGGCTCCACCTGCTTCATAACGTCTGGAAGTTCTTAAAAATGTGTTATCTACATAAATTATGACAAAACCTCACCAAGACTGATCTTTCCAGAAACTTGTCCCTTCTGCATTTCCCTAGAAGAGGCAACCTTGTGATAGCAGTGGTCACACACACTGTGTTTGTGTGGCATTCATGTTTATTGAGAAATAAGTTGGGTATATTAAACTCCAGATTATTTCTTTAAAATATATTTATAAACTTATGTTGAAGTAAATCATGTATTTTCAAATGTCAATGGATTTTGTTTTCATTTTTGTTACTTCAAAAAACAAGCCTTGAGTACTGAATATTTCCCAACCAGTGTTGAAATCCTGATTTCTCCCTACTATTGTATTCCTGACATCAGATCATTCTGTCAGATGTACCAAATATCTCACTAGTATTGTATACCTGACATCAGATCTTAATGTCAGATACCCAATATCTCACTAGTATTGTATACCTGATATTAGATCTTAATGCCAGATGTACCCAATATCTCACTAGTATTGTATACCTGACATCAGATCTTAATGTCTGATACCCGATATCTCACTAGTATTGTATACCTGATATTAGATCTTAATGCCAGATGTACCCAATATCTCACTAGTATTGTATACCTGACGTCAGATCTTAATGTCAGATGTACTCGATATCTCACTAGTATTGTATACCTGATATCTCACTAGTATTGTATACCTGACATCAGATCTTAATGACAGATGTACCCAATATCTCACTAGTATTGTATACCTGACATCAGATCTTAATGTCAGATGTACCCAATATCTCACTAGTATTGTATACCTGATATTAGATCTTAATGTCGGATACCCGATATCTCACTAGTATTGTATACCTAACATCAGATCTTAATGACAGATGTACCCAATATCTCACTAGTATTGTATACCTAATATTAGATCTTAATGTAAGATGTACCAAATATCTCACTAGTATTGTATACCTGATATTAGATCTTAATGTCAGATGTACCAAATATCTCACTAGTATTGTATTTCTGTTAAATGATCTTAATGTCAGATGTACCAGATATCTCTCTAGTATTGTAGTACATCAGCTCTTAATGTCAGATGTACCTGATATCTCGCTAGTATTGTATACCTGATATTAGATCTTAATGTCAGATATACCTGATATCTCACTAGTATTGTATACCCGATATTAGATCTTAATGTCAAATACCTGATATATCACTAGTATTGTATACCTGACATTAGATCTTAATGTCAGATGTACTCGATATCTCACTAGTATTGTATACCTGATATTAGATCTTAATGTCAGATGCCGGATATCTCACTAGTATTGTATACCTGACATTAGATCTTAATGACAGATGTACCCGGTATCTCAATGAAAACAAAATGACGGTGATACACAAAAACAAAGACAGTCATTCCATAATCAATAATTTATTTCCCACATTTTAATGTGAACTTGAAATTTCATCCATACATCATTTGAAACCTGTTCACATTCAGACTAACCTCAAAAACAGACAGCATTAACCATTGAAATAAATAGTAAAAGTAGGTCTTGGTCATTACTGACTCACAATGCTGGACACCATTTTAAAGTAATGAATATAAAAACATAAAAATAATAATTTGCTTCCCATGTTTATGTTTTTGCTATAGTTGTATTATTGTTTCCAGAAATGAGGCTTTAAGTTGATTAAACGAGAGTCCCCTCTATGTACAAAGATACTGTCCTGTTCTAAACCATTTTAATAGCACTACTATATACCTGCTAATTTTTAAGTATATAAGACAAGAGGCTTCCCAAGAGTACCTAGCAATCTGAATACCCTGAAATGATCAGTTATATGTACTTAAAATTATGTAATGAAAATGTCAAATGAAAAATTTAACCAGTGTATACTCAAAGGCCCCTTTGCGTATCTGGTTCAACCGGTTTGTCTGTTTTTAAATGTAACATTTTTGGGTATAAATCCTGGAGGACCTGCAAACATTAAACATTTATGTCAAGGCTCACCTGAAAGCAGCATCAGATTACTAGGTCTGACCTCCAGTCATAAACCGAACAACTCTGGTCCAACTGGTTCAACCGTTTGGATCTCGATAAACGAATGCGGCCGAAGTTATTGAATATTAAAACTTTCCTGACTTACCAGTAAGGAATTTATTACCATGCAGACAATGGTACCTGCATTGTTAAAACTGTCAGGAAAATTGACTTCATGAATAGATTGCAAGCTAACCATCAGGACTAATTTAGATAAACATAATCTATTATCAAGTTTCAGTTTCCAGCCTCCTCAATTCCCAGCCAAGCATGCCTTGGTAGTGTACAGGTATATTGTCAATATGTTTGTAGATTATATTAAGTTGAACAGATATAAAGGGTGATGTTTTAGCTAAGTGTAATCTCCTCAGACTAGGGTATAGTTACACTACACCACGATTATATAGATACATTGGTTTTACTTTACTATGTTTTACATAGTGTAACATTCATGTAATGGTTCATTCCCATAACAGGTGTACATTTTTGGAAGTCTATAGTTATTGGACAATATGCCTGTACCATTCATCATTATACAAGTAAACTGACACTATCGAGAACTGTAACATTCAAGATATCTACTCACACAGTTTTCAAGTTAGGTACTTCATATTTGTATGCAAATCAGAATTAATCAAATTGCTCCATTCAATTTGAAATTTATTTGTACCTTGTATTCACAATTTTTAATTGCAAAGATATACACAAAATACACACAGTACAAGGTTAAATGGTTTTTATCACAGCAAGACTTTACTACAGCTAGGACATCTACACATACAAAGGATTTTCAAAAAACTTCTATTTATGTTGTGTATTTGGAATGTACACAATTCAGCGTGAAAAATTATGGAACTCTCTACACACTAGACGATAACTTCCCATGTTAGATACTATTATACAACATGTGCATTAATGTACACAATAATACCAACATTTCTATCTAGCTAGGTGGATTATCGTAAACACTCGATTTGTTAGATGAATTGTATGATAAATTGTGATATTATATAAAGCATAGCATTTTCATACAGCAATATAGTTCTATATACATGCAAAATGTATGATGATATTTGCACTAAACTAACTTACTCCATATATCGACTATAACATAATTATATTTATGTTGAAAGCCCAAAGTAGGATAAACCTATGTTTGATAGATGATGAGTAACCTGGGTTATGTTTCCATGACTTATTCCACTAACATATACATACAGGTTTAAAAAAAACCTTGGTATTAATAAATCAACATTACATGGATACCCTTAAGGACTGTTCCAGATACATCAGCAGCAGGGGAACATGGTAATTGATAAAATATGGATGATGGAGAGTATTTAACTGTTAGCATTCGTACAGCGTTTCCTGGCAGAAAAAAGTTATTGTGATTAATAGGGGTCACAAAAACCCCACCATGACCTGGATCAACCTCCGAACCCCAAATATTTATTTCAGTAATGGCCCCAACCCTGCATAAGAACGGGTCCTGGTTAACATGCATGGTTTAGAATATAATCAGTGTAGCAACACATCCTATAAAGGATACTGGTTAACCTACTTGAAGAATTTAGAACTGACATTATTAAAAGACTTATTCCCTGTCTAAGAAGACCTGTGAAATAATTTTCCGTCGGTATGCCATTATGCTAAAAGATAATGTGTGCAGAAAATGAGAATGTTGGTTAAAATAAAAATTGATAGCAGTTTATAAAGATCTAGACCTAAATCCTGCTCCTTCCAATAAGGTTAAGGTTTAGCCTGCAGCTTCTGATATCTTGCTGTACTGCATCAAGATCTCCCTAACATGGAGTATCTAGTAGTTATAACCGTAACAAACACAAAAGATAAATAAGTATTAACACCAGACAAACATCACCTGTGACTGAAGCCACATCAGTCGATAAAATTCACAACATATTTTAAATATTTGCCATATCGGTATTTTGGATTTTCATCTTGCATACAATTATATTTAGAATTGCATTTCACAAAGTCTTTAAATAACCAATAATGAATTTCACTGTCACCATGGTCATCAATTACAACAAAATGGTCATCTTTAGAACTGTAAATCATAACATCCACTCTGTTCACGTTTGTTGTTGAAGGCGTCATGACAGCTTACGATTTGAAATACATAAGATATGTTGCTGTAGAGATCCAGTTGATTAATAGAATCTTCCCCTAACTTGAGGGTGTGACAGAGAATTCTCCAACCCGAGGGGTGATGTTTTTTGGTTGTCTAACCCGGGGCTCTGCCGGGGGTTAGACAACCAAAACAATCATCCAGAGGGTTTGAGATAAAAATCATCCAGAGGGTTTGAGATAAAAATCATCCAGAGGGTTTGAGATTTCTGTTACACCTTCAAGGTAGGGGATGATTATTTTTCTCCCATCCCATTATTTCAGTCACAGCTCCACCAACAGTAGTCTGCCATGTTTGTAAACAAAAACACGTGGGTATGCCTATCGTTATTCACTTTTGATGACGTCATAATTACCGATGACGCATTTTAATGACGTCACAATTGAACACGTGCTAATCGCCACGAGGCTATCTACCCCTAGAGGGTGACAAGCTGATCTTTCCCGGGGAGACACACCTGTGAAGGGTGGGAGAATACCACATCTCTCCTCTATTGCACTTAGCACCAATCTCTATCCTGTTCACTTTGTGAGTAAATGATCAATCTGCAAAACAAACAAAACTAATTAAATTTTACCAAGGCACTTTTCCAGAGATCCAATCCGTCATCAAATGTTAAAGTCGAAAAAAAATATGGAACAGTTAACACTACAGCACTACCACTATTTATAGATATGTTGTCCCAGGTATTGACAAGTCACCAATCACATTTCACATGACATGTCATGATGACAAAAAGATAAAAAAACAAGGTTACCGCGGGCGGTATATAATACGCCCGCCACACATTGAATGAGCAGTTGTTTGTATGATTGAAATATATGAAGTATTTGTGAGTAATTGATATTAAAAGAGAAATCATTCAACATAACTGGTAGATCAATGAGTGCAATACAACATCATGGAACGCATGCATCGCATTAATGAAACCAAGGGGAATAACTCCAATAATTACGGTCGGATAATGGCGGTTATCGAACTTGTCCGA
>NW_018480066.1:665621-695989 GCF_002113885.1 Mizuhopecten yessoensis | reverse complement strand
CCCGCCCGCCCGCCACTACATGTTCAAGTAACTCATTAGATGATGATTTTGAAATTGGTCAATTGTGTAAGTATATTTTGAATGAGTTTTATTTGAGTTATGTACACCTCCTGACATCAAATTACATATAAAGATTTTTATCTGAGTTTTGTACATCTCCTTGACATCACACTAGTAAGAATTTAACCACAGTCTTGTAAATTTCCTTGACATCAAATTACACAGTAAGATTTTACCTGAGTTTTGTACATCTCTTTGACATCAAATTACACAGTAATATTTTACCTGAGTTTTGTGCATCTCTTTGACATCAAATTAAACAACTAAGATTTTACCTGGGTTTTGTACATCTCTTTGAAATCAAATTACACAATTAAGATTTTCCCTGAGTTTTGTACATCTCTTTGACATCAAATTACACAACTAAGATTTTACCTGAGTTTTGTACATCTCTTTGACATCATGGAGATCCATCTTAAGCTCCTCGGCTTCCTCCACCTTCTCACCGTACATCTGTAGCATGGCATTGTATCTCTGGTTTAGATCCTGGTGATAACAAATACATGGGAGGTTATTTCAATTAAACACTGTTCTTGATGAATATGGAGGTAAACTCCACTGATATGACAAAGCTTGACATTATTCAACAATGAAATAAAAAATAACAGAAAACACCTCGTTCGGGTGTTGTACACACCTGCATTTGGTTCTTAATCACTGGTAATGACTCCACCTGACTCTTGAGATCTTCATTCTGATTGGTCAGATTGACAAGCTCTCGAGCCATGGATTCCCTAGTCCTCTCAAGTTGTTGGATTTCACTCTGGAAAACAACGTTACAAAATCCATCTGAATGTTTTCTCAGTAATACACACGTTTTTGACAAGTACTGCAGTGTATTATTATATGTCGATGCATTTCTTATTGAGCAACATTCTGCATAGCATCCTGAGTGAAAGCCTGGCATAATTTCAAACATGCTTTTGTCACTGAATTTTATCAATTTTGAAAATATTTTACAGAGTATTGAAAACTTGTCAATAATTTGACTTTGAAAGTTAAATTTTACACAGAGTGTCTAGATTACAAGGTCATTTCCAGGTCCTCACAAACCTCTACAAATCTATGGAACGTACCTGTAACTGAGTGATCTCCCCTTCCCGGAGTTTTAGCTGTGACTGTAGATTCTCCAGTAGATTGGCAGCACCACTATGTCTGATGTTCTCATACAGACTGGACTTTGTCAGACTTCCAAGTCCACTACTCCCAGGGGACAACAGGAAGTTCCTTTCAAGGTCATCCTAGTAACACAAATTCAAGATAACAAAGTCAACACAATCTTCAAAAACATCACAGAAACACTAGTTTCAAAGGCAATTTTTTCCTGAAAACAAAATCGATCCAATCTCAACATCATTCTAGAAAGTCCACCTAAACTCTGGGTCATCCTTGATACTAAAGTTCACACTATGACTCGACACACATAGTCAACTGACACTAAAGTTCACACTATGACTCGACACACATAGTCAACTGACACGAAAGTTCACACTATGACTCGACACACATAGTCAACTGACACATGATGCTTTTTTAATTATAAGTCTCTCGCATAAAAGATTCAGTATTCAAACAGACAGGAGAGAGTAGATCGCAGGTGTGTTGAATCCATTAACCAATCGGTATGTATGAATGGGTTCTACCCACTGTCAAACTCAGGTCTACTCCTAATCCACCTCATCAACTCACCTAAAGAAGAAATTTAATGGGTGATTTTTTTTCATTTCTTGTTGTAGTGACATTTATCTTAACTTCATACCCTCAGGAATAGGGGTCATCAACACGTTGTGTTTGAAAGTTATTTCTTTAACATTTTTCTTCTACTTAGTAACAGCGACCTTGACATAAACTCCCAACCACACAAAAATAACAGGGGTCTCTCTTCAATGACTATGAACAAACATCAGACGATTGGTACCAATCAGCCTATCAAAACTGGAGTTATCTTCTAGAAAGGTATATGTAGACGGACAAAGTGATTCTACCGGCAATGTCTCTGTTAAACAAAGACCAGAAGTTAACAAGTTAAGTTCTACTATGCTTATTGTAGATTCTTGCTTTAACCAAATCATATTATTGGACATTGATTTTATACAAATAATGCTTATAATAAATCAATTTCATAGGTCCTGTGGTTTATCATTATTATTATTTTTACAATAAAGGGCTTATTCTTTGGTAACTATTTAATGTTACCAGTATATCATGTTTCACTGTAGAGAACTAATTGTTTAGGTCCTTTGGGTTTGTTATAAACATGTTTTACTAAAGAGAACTTATTAGTCCCCTGTGGTTCATTTTAAACATGTTTTACTGAAGAGGACTCATTTTGTAGGTCTCTTGGTATGTTATAAACATTTTTTACTGAAGAGGACTCGTTTTGTAGGTCTCTTGATATGTTATAAACATGTTTTACTGAAGAGGACTCATTTTGTAGGTCTCTTGGTATGTTATAAACATGTTTTACTGAAGAGGACTCATTTTGTAGGTCTCTTGGTATATGTTATAAACATGTTTTTACTGTACTAAGCATGTATATATTTATTTAGACAATTATCAATAAAGACAACAAACATTTAACAGACCTGGGTAAAGGACGTGTTGAGAGCGGACGGTTCACCAAAGCTTGACATGCTGTCCATCCGCTGGAGGTTCTGGGGAGACATTGATCCACGAGAGTGTGGCCTCTGGATTTCCCGCTCCTAGTCAAAATACAAGAAACTTTATCTTTTACCTAAATACAGGTTATTTTACCTTAAAATCAAAATACAGGTGAGTATACCTTTGGAAAAATGCATGGCCAGACCGGAATTTGAACCAGGGACCCTCCTAACTCTAGACGGACACTCTACCAGTTCAGCTACCTGGTCACTGAAATTGACAATGTCTAGTTCATCTCCATTCCTCCCTCCGTTTTTCTCTGAAGTTACAACTATTTACAACTCAGGTTTGGGTATCCCCTTGACAAGTATTCACCTAGTACATAAACCAAGGGTTGGCAAGCTCACCAATTGTGTAATGGGAGTGGAAAAGTGCATGGCAAGACCAGGATTCGAACTCAGGACACTCTGAACTCGAGATGGGCACTCTACCAATTTGGCCTGCTGTTTCATGGTGTACTTACAAGCTGGGCTATCTGATCTTGAGCTATGGCCATCTTCTTCTTCTCCTGGTCCAACTTAGTCCTCTCCATGTCCAGCTGTGTCTCCAGAAACATCTTCTCCTTTTTGACTTCTGATAATTCCTGAGACATCTGGTGTTTCACTATTTCAATTTGAGCAGTTTCACTGAAATATGAACGTATTGTAAAGAAATAGCCAAAATTATAAACCACTAAACATAAAATCTGCCGTTCTAGCACCGATAACCCTCAACAAAGTCATCATTTATCATCATGTCTGTTCAAAATCACTAGTACACATGTACAGGCAAAAATATTCTGATCAAGGAATATGAAATTTCGTTGTCGTAAATCAAAGAGAGGAAATTTGAAGGAGTTTAATAATAATAATATATAAATAAATAAATATACAACGTTTGATATAGTGCCCTATCTAGCTAGAACAAGCCACTCTAAAGTGCTTTATAGTTCATAGATATACAATTTATACAATCATTACAATTATTAAATACATTAATCAATACAAGTTTGTGGAATTTGCAGGAGCTGCCTTATCAGGTGCTAAATACTTGTCCTATACCACCTGGCTTTATATGTGTGTATGCCTGCGTGGGTGCTGGAGATGTATTGTGTTCTGTTTGTAGTGGGACTATGCTTCCAACGGCATCATTTATAGTGCTACCTCACTTGAATGCTACAGCACAGCACAGATACCGCAACATCCACCACAGGCAATTTATTCTCCACCTGGGTTGTTGGAGTTGTGTGGGCAGGAGAAAAACGCTTTTTCTGAATATTCCATGTGTAATGATCTTGCCACTTGACATTTGGTCCTAATATTATGAAATATTATTTTTACCTTTTTTCACACTTCAGTACACCAGTCAACCTACAATAGGTCACATGTCTTTTAACTTACCTATTTTTGGCATCCTCCAATACCTCAACGCGTGTCTTTAGCATCTCTAGCTGAGCAATGTGTTGTGACTTCTCCTGACGCAGACGACAATTCTGAGATTCCAGGGCAGTCACATTGGACGTGAGGTCAATCACATTCTCATTGGCTGACCGCTCCTTTTCAACAGCAATGGCCAGCTGGCTCTGAGTGTCGACTGTAAACAGAACAACTTTAACCATTTCTATAGTGGACAATTGTTACTTGTCAATGTTGTTGTAGAATGATATTTGTACAGTTTCAATCTGTTTACTTTTAACTCTGATGAGTCGACATCTGCATACAAAAATGCTCGTCTGTGTAATAACGTGGATATATTTCATATTACCATTAACAGTTTTAAAGAATATTATATTTCTGGAATAACCCAGTACTAGGTTCCACTCCAAGAGTTATGTAACAGTAGAGGATCACCTATCCTGTCCGTGAGAGTTTTCTCCAGCTTCTCCCAGGATGTAGACTGGGCAGCATATGTACTCTGGAGATTCTCAATCTGTCTCAGCAGGGGTCGTGTGGCTGTCAACGAAACCAGTGATACACATGAAATATTCACATATCATTAATTTGTTGGGATAGGTGATGATGGATTTTACGTTAATTTAAACTAAACAAGACTATGATAACCTTATTGACCGATTACATTCTGCAAGTAAGCTATCACTGACGTCAATAGATGTCACTTTAAACTCATGTTCCCTTTTACAAGGTACATTCGTGGAATATATGAATTCATAAATGACTCTTCACATGGATAAGCATCAAATAGATGTCACATGATAAGTAAAAGAGATTCTAGAACTAATATGTAGGACTCATTCCATCTACCTGGTACATACCTGATGTTACGCTGTGTGTCAGGTCTTGATTTCTGGCCTCATCCTCTTGTAAATGCTGAATTTATAAACACTTTATTACCCCTAATCAGAACAAAATCTAACAAATTATTACAATAGTTTCAAACATACAAATCAAATTAAAAGCATATAAATCAAAGTATGTTTATAGTCAATCAATTTCTTTTATATATAACGGTATTGATACCTCGTGCCTGTCATGACTTTTGCAGGCATCTATTTCTTTTGCCGCGATGTTTACATTTGGCCTTGTTGATGACGCGTGTGCGGTAAAATCACATCACTGATCTGAGTCAATTGAGAGTTTTAGACTGTCAGGTGACGATTTAGGATTTCTTTAATATAATTATAATTTTTACTCTGAGGGAGTGAATTTCAGCAAAATTTGTATCGGTATATTTCATAAGAAGGTATTTTAAACATGTGTGTGACATTTTAGCAAATATGACATTTTTTCCCCGACCAGCCCCTTTAAGTTATCTTAACATTATTTTGGTATTCTACCTTCTCCTCTGAACCCAATTTTCGATTCCACCAGTAAGTAAATACCTACCATCTGAAGGTCCGAGCCACCAGTAAGTAAATACCTACCATCTGAAGGTCCGAGCCACCAGTAAGTAAATACCTACCATCTGAAGGTCCGAGCCACCAGTAAGTAAATACCTACCATCTGAAGGTCCGAGATTTCCTGTCTCAGCATGTCCTCCCTCCGGTTGTGTTCCTTCTCCATCCGGGACATACTCATCCTCAAATCCTCAATCTGTTAAAAACAACATCTGATTCCTTTACCTCTGTGGCTATACTAACATGCTGCTATACTGGTATATCACCCATGTCAGAGTAGGTGATATCCTCCCTCTCCTGTACATTGTTCTCCTAAAGGCTTTGTGTGTGGATGGGGAATGTTTAGGCAGAGAAGAATCATAACTAAGAACACATGTATATATGGGTACATTAGGTGTCCAACAAAATGTTGGACCCACATGAACCCCCACTGGGGTCCAACACCCTGGAAGATATAGCAGACTAGATTTTAAGACTTCCTTCCTCGTTGTCTTATATACTGACAGTCTGGTTTTACTGGGGCTATAAAATGCTGAATATCCCTTGCAACAAACACATTACTGTATAGCTAAAATGTTGGTTGTGTATAAACTTTTGTTGTTTTTGTCGTTGCTATGGATTCACGAATATAACTACAACAAATATTTCTACAACTCGAAATAATATACACAACAAAAACATTAAAATTACATGTACTTAATTTCAATAAAAAAAGGTGCAAACAAAAGTATATACATTGTACGTGTATAACTATGACCACGTAACAACAACAAAGAAATTCATGCAAAAGAATTTAATGTTGAAAATGTTGTAGATTCTACTTATGTATAAATGAAATGAACTTTACCACATCCAAGGAAAGTGTCATAGAATCCAGGGTAAAACAAAAAATATTTGGTAATCACGAAAACACGAAAGAAAGTACACACAAACTGTTAATTTTAACAGTACCTTGGGATAAAATAAGGGGAAAGTATTCAGATTTTCACATTGAAACATATTCTGAAGTTCACCCTGGGGAATTCCCTGAAAATGAAGGATCTTTATCTCCTAACCTGAGCTATAAGGGCCTCTCTCTCCTGTTTGAAGCTGAACTGTTCCTTGGTCAGAGTGGCTTTGAGTTCCTCGCGGACAGACATCTCCAGACTCAAGGCCGTCTCCTGCACTTTGCTATCCTGGGCTGCCTTGGACTTGTGAAGCTCAGCGATCTCTCTGTAATCATATGATAACAAGCATACTGAGTATTGCTAAAGCAATACATGTCCCCTCCCGGCCCCCGCTAGCTATTACACTGTAATGATTTATACAAATGGTGCCCTTTGGTGTTGATTTGGTAAAATGAAAAGTATACAATTAGCTTGTAACTGATTTTAATGAAATTATTCTATTCTACATTACCATCAATCATATTGTAAACAAAAATCAGAATAAATGAATTTCCATGTATACTGTATATTACATGCACATTTGACACTTTAAGTTCCGTAATGAACCGATTATATCGATTATGGAATTTGTTATCAATAATCGGAATCGAACAGGACAAATCGATCTTTGTTCTATTATTATATATTGATCATCAGTCCATCACTGGCTTCAACTTGTCCAGGATTTTGTATTAATATTAACGGTGGCCTTTACATCAACTCTACAACCCTGAAACTTGAATGTGTTCGAGATATTATGGTCCTTTGTAATGGAGTGAAGTTTGATAAAATCCCTCAAGGAATAAAGCCGCAAGAGCGCTGACAAGGATTTTCTAAAAATAGTAACGGTTACCCTTGACCAAACAACCCTGAAACTCAAACTTGTCTGAGATATTATGGTCCTTTGTAATTGTGTGAAGTTTGATCAAAATCCATCAAGGAATGAAGCCGCTAGAGCGCTGACAAGGATTCTCTAAAAATAGAAACGGTGACCTTGACCGAACAACCTTGAAACTCGAATTTGTCCAAGATATTATGATCCATTGTATTTGTGTGAAGTTTGATCAAAATCCTTCATGGAATGAAGCCGCTAGAGCGCTGACAATCATTGGTGTTACGTACGTACACAGACGGACGGAGAGGAAAACTATAGCCCCCCCGGTTTCACCGGTAAGGGACTAATAACCTAATAACATCTGTACAGTCAATCAACTAAGATCATATAGGATAGTATCACAAAAAGGTTGTCAACGAAGTATTTTATATCAGCACAACCAAAAGATGTTTCTATCTTAATCTCATTTCTAGTATTGCACAGATTTAATTTATATAGTGATACAATGGAACCTGATTATTTGAAGGTCTGGTTTGTAGAGGTGTCTGGCTTGTATATGTATTGTTTTGTTTAGACACCATACTTACTTATAAGAGTTGTCCAGTGCTGCCTGCAGACCTCGCACTCTTTCCTGGGCATCTGTCAGCTCTCCCTGAAACACCATAGAATTATTTTCTCAATTATTACTAATTACATAAAATTTGACTTCGTTACATGAGAATATCTAAATACAATTAGTTACACTGCATCCAGTAATATTACATGAACTGTGTACTGTATATGTTGAAAGTTACACGCAGGATAGTTTCTACTTATTACACACTGTCCATGTTACTGCATAATCTCCCTTCCCCTATGTAACTCTACTGCTCACAGTGTGCGAGTATAAGTCTCAGCTCTAACGCTAACATATAACAAGAACTTAAATCAATAAGTATCATCACATGCGTTAGTCCTTTACCTTTAACTTAGAAATCTCCCTCTCTTGTTTCTGTACAGCAGAATTCAATTGAGTGATGCCATCTGAAAATTAAATGATTTGCCTTGAATTCAAAATGCAACAATTTTCATACAGTTGAGTTTTGCAGTTGATACATTATACCGGTAATTGAATTCTTTTCTTAACTTCTGGGGAATTTGACCCAAAGTTTGAAGAAACAGGTGAACACCCATGAACTTCTTTTTCTAATAATATAACCTGAAGCATTCTTTCAAAATGAAAGACTAACTATACCTATCTTTATAAGCACCTTAAAACATTTCACTGTTAAACCTTTTTACAGACTGGTATGTTAATAACAGAAATGTCAGATTTTTATTATTTTATGCCAGACCTGTCTGTTTTTTCTCCATTACATCCTTGGATTCGCAGACAGTCCTGAGGTGGTCCAACTCTTTCTGTTGATCATCGATCTGTTTTCTGGAAAAATGAAAAAATAAAAGTTAGGGTGCAAAAAGGCTACTATACTATACAAGAGATCCCAGAGGGGTCTTGGCGCCCACCTTTGTACCAGTTCTTTGTCAGTTCAATCTTTTCTCTTCTTTCCTCTAATCTGTTTGATCGAGTCATGTTAACAGTAAATGCACCTTGAGGTAACTTTTGATCTAAACTTAATACTGATGTGTATGAAAGCCAACCTTCAAAGTGAGTTTGTCATTTCACATATTTACTAGTACAGTACTTAATGTGAAAGAAATAGAATCGATCATTTCAATATGAGAAAGATCTGTTTAGTTCTTCTTTTAATCCATTTTGTTTTTATGATCAGTCTCAAAATATAACATGCACAACGAGGGATCAAGGGGAACCTACATATAAAATTTGAGAAAGATCCCTCCAGTACTTCCCGAGAAATAGCGATAACAAACTTTCACTATCAAAATCCAAGATGGCTGCCTGTCGGCCATGTTGTTTATCCGATCAGTCTCAAAAATTGCCCTGTACAGCTAAGGACCAAGAGGAACCTACATATAAAATTTGAGAAAGATCCCTCCAGTACTTCCCGAGAAATAGCGATAACAAGAATTGTTTAAGGACGGACCACAGACCACGGACGGACCACGGGTGCAGGGTGATTTGAATAGCCCACCATCAGATGATGGTGGGCTAAAAATAGAGGTCATTGCATGTACATTTTAGACATTTTCAGATTTTGCCACCAGAACCCACCACATCTTGCAATGAAATCTGAAAGGTTTGCAGGATGAAGGCTGCATGATAAACACGGAGGTAAACAGAATGTTAATAATAGACACTGACTTTTGACTGGTTAACAGGGAGGTAAACAGAATGTTAAGAATAGACACTGACTTTTGACTGGTTAACAGGGAGGTAAACAGAATGGTAATAACAGACACTGACCTTTGACTGGTTAACAGATAGGTAAACAGAATGTTAATAACAGATTCCGACCTTTGACTGGTTAACAGAGAGGTAAACAGAATGTTAATAACAGACACTGACTTTTGACTGGTTAACAGATAGGTAAACAGAATGTTAATAATAGACACTGACTTTTGACTGGTTAACAGGGAGGTAAACAGAATGTTAATAACAGACACTGACCTTTGACTGGTTAACAGATAGGTAAACAGAATGTTAATAATAGACACTGACTTTTGACTGGTTAACAGGGAGGTAAACAGAATGTTAATGATAGACACCTACTTCTGACTTGTTAACAGTGAGTCGTTTTCCTTCTCCTTCACTCGTAACTTCTTTACAATGTTGTTGCTTTGTAGCTGCTGTTTAGATAACTTTTCACCTGTAAAAAATGTCAAATGGCATTCAGCTGATCATTTTCATATCAAAAGTCTCTTGAACCACCTAGGACAACAATATTTTCGTAAAATTAGCTCTTGAACCAACATTCCTAGGAGCAGCAAACAAATCTCCAGATATATACAATCTCAATGAAAAACTGGAAATCAAATTATCATAACAAAACCCTATAATCTGGGTCTGACAGATATTTGTGTCGTGTAATCATGATGTCAGGGAGACAATTTATTAGGTTTGTACCTTCCTGTAATAGTTCTGCTATCTGTTGATCTTTCTCTTCTATTTCTGACTGGAATCCTCGGACTCTGAAAATGAAAAACAACATTTAAAATAAAAGCTGACTAAAACCTCCAAATTTTCTAAATTTTCTAATGAAATCTTTAGATAATCTTCCAACTAATAGCTTTAGAGTACAAATTAAGCTTTGAAATGAAAGCTAAGTTTTATTTCTCTAATTGTAAGCATCCAATATGCAAAATAAAATTTTGCTTATTGTAAAATAATTTATGAGGAATAGTGAGCATGTTGTTATGTTTTATTTTCAGTGTTATATAAAACTAATGATCACTCAAAAGTTTCTTACTTTTTAGCAAAATCATCAAAAGATTTCTGTAGGTCTTTCCTTGCTGTATCTCTTTCCTGCCAATACAAAAAGGGACCAGCTCAATTTCTGTTAAGTATAAAACTTTTACTACGCACATATAGATACAAACATTGTTAGGTTTGTAGCATTACTAAAATAGGACTGTTTATAGTCATGTTGAATTTACAGACTGATCTTATTGTAAAAAACAGGTAATGCTGAGAAATACTAATCTCCCGTTCAGTGTTGAATTTAAGGAATAACATGCCTTAATTCTGAATACTGACATATTTGCCTGATCAAATTCTACTCTTTGTGACATCAATAAATAGTACCTTGACCTTTGACCATTGAACCTAAGAAGCAATTCTAAACAAGAATTTCCCAAAAAAATGCAGTGACTCATTAAGTTTTACTTTTACCAGCATAAGAGAATATTTTAAGGTTCATACAGCATGACAGGTGAAAAGTTTATCTTCCATTTTGATGACTTGTACACTATGTTCTGTCACCTTCATCAGACAAATGACTGAGTATGTTAACTAACAAATATAACACGTAGAAGATGACAATAACATTGACAAGGCAAGTCAGCTACCTTATAAGTGTATGTAGACTTACAGCTTATACATCTAGCCAAATCAACTAGATTTTATTGTCATCATCTACGGATGGACAGGGTGCAAAGTTAAAGTACTCTCTAGCAGTACTGGTGGGGGACTAATAACAAATATATACTTAACATATTGACCTTCACCTTGGTTACTCAGAAAGGTTACAAATTGAAAAGTACCCGTATCACACTGTTTAGTTTTTTCTCAGACTCTGCAATTCTACCGGCAAACTCTGTGGAAACCTTGCTCACATCCTCCAATTCAAGTTCTCGCGTTTCTTCCAGCTGCTGTATCTGGCTGTAATGGAGGATGTCATAGTTACAGTATAAATAGATCATTTTTTAAGAGAAAGGGGGAGTATATGCTGGATTAAAACTTCAACTTCAATTTAGATAAAAATATACAGTGGAAAGAAGTAACATTTACCAATTACAGAGTACATATGAATACACATATTTTATGCAAATAGGAAGTAGATATGTATAAAGGTTTGTAAAAGTTTAAAGAAACAATTGAAATGTTCAGTACATCAATTACTTTTTTAAGAAGCTCTTTTGTCATCCCATTACTAACAGAAAGCACAATATCTAACTGTTTTGCTGGTACATGCATATTGCAGTGACACAGATTCAATTTAAAATGGTGGGATAAGATAACAGTCACTAACACCAGAGGTTTCACTACTACTTCAAAATATTTCTATTAAATGATGCAATTTCTTTGCTTCTTTGTGTTGTGTTCAGTGTTAGATCCCCTGTATAAAATATTGAGATGTGAGTTAAAAATTATATCAATAAAGACAACAGCATTACTGCTTGGGCGTAGATATGTGGTACTTACTTGCGTAAGATACTGTTGGTCTCTAACAGGTCGTTGTTTTCCTTACTTAGCTGTACCAGTTTACTTTCTCTAGCCAGGATAACTTCTTCCATTTCTGCCATTTTCTGAAAAACGCACCACACACTAATTCTTTAGATTAGTTTATCATATGTCAATTTTAATAGAAATATGAAGTCCTTCCTTACAAAGCATGTCATCTACATGTACATTGCATGCACATACAAAGCTATATACATGTATGTTCTTCTATAATCTTAAGTAAAAGAAATCATGAAGTTGAAGAATGTAACGGAAAATTTACTTTAAAGGCACATGTCTGATATTTTACAAGATTCTTGTCAATCACTACTCTCCAAATAGCTCAAAGTTACCAGGATGTACCAGTTATTTACAGTCATATCAGATATCTTGCCAGTTCAAAACAATGTTTAGAATTTGACATTCAAATTTCAATTATGAAAACTTGTTATTAGATAAAAGAAGAAGATACATACTGAGTAAATACAATATACAAATAAGGTTTAAGCTGTGTTCAAAAACTTGTAAGTTATGTAGTTATGATAGAATCTGTATCAATACTTGCTTCCTCATACTCAGTGAAATAACTTTTTATTTCTCAAATTGTCTAACATTAGGAACAGTTATACGAGGCTGTTAAAGTCAGCTCAACCTAATTTGACCTTAATTTTACTTAGTCATTAAACCTTATAAAAGTAAAACATTTCGTTGATGTTAAATTTATATCTTCTAGATCTGGAATCAATTAAACATTAAAGATAATCATCAAGATATTACTTCCTATTACATCATTACAGATACATATAACTGCAGCAGGTCTACAGAATGTTTAAGGTTTATTTTCAAAAACACACAAACATCTTTTTGTATTAAAGTTGTAATGCAAATTTGTTATTTTTATTATTTGAAGCGTAAACTGAAAACAGTAAGAAATAATTAAGAGAAAAAAGTGTTTCAAATATATAAGTCCAGGAAATACTCCCATATATCGTTGTTAGCGTGTTAATCAGTACACTGCAATCCTGTTTAATTCACAGGTTTTATTACTGGACCTACAGCGTTTCTCAAAACCAACGAACATTTTCAGTTTGATAAAATATTTCTTTGCTGGATTCCTTGAAGGTTTCCACAATCCATGGACTGTGACACATCGGACACTGGATACTGTTCAACAAATAGTTGCGTATTTTTACAGGGGATTTTTTTATTTCAGGAACGCAAAATGAGAATTCAAGTACCATGTATTGTTTTTGAGAAGATATCAGCACACAAAGTATAAATATTTAATGCCAGGTACCCCATCATTGCTGAAGGGCAGGTGGTGAGATCATCAATTATTTTAATCTTATTTGTATGAATTGGATAATGATAATTAAACAAAAAATGAAGTATAAACTTGCCTAAAACAATTAAGCAAAACAGAGGTTGAGAGCGAGATTGAATTCTTACACCCCGGATAACTAGCAACTATAAAATATGTGTACATATATATTCATATTTTTACCATGATTATATTGAAAATCACCCAAATGATACTCTAGTCTGTCGCTGTTTTAATATGCATGTATAAGCACTTAACTGATAGTAGAGCATTGATCATTATTCCCTAAAACTGAAAACACTTTGACTTAATAGAAACACATGTAGGTACCAGCATTTTAATAAAGACCAAGTTTTGTTTTAGATTACACAAACTAAGTAAACTATATGAACAGCTTGTATTAGGACAATGACCTTGTGGTACAACAATGACATTGTGGTATAACAATGACCTTGTGGTACAACAATGATCTTGTGGTACAACAATGACCTTGTGGTACAACAATGATCTTGTGGTACAACAATGACCTTGTGGTACAACAATGACCTTGTGGTATAATAATGACCTTGTGGTACAACAATGACCTTGTGGTACAACAATGACCTTGTGGTATAATAATGACCTTGTGGTATAATAATGACCTTGTGGTACAACAATGACCTTGTGGTACAACAATGACCTTGTGGTACAACAATGACCTTGTGGTATAATAATGACCTTGTGGTATAATAATGACCTTGTGGTACAACAATGACCTTGTGGTATAATAATGACCTTGTGGTACAACAATGACCTTGTGGTATAATAATGACCTTGTGGTATAATAATGACCTTGTGGTACAACAATGACCTTGTGGTATAATAATGACCTTGTGGTACAACAATGACCTTGTGGTATAATAATGACCTTGTGGTATAATAATGACCTTGTGGTACAACAATGACCTTGTGGTATAATAATGATGTACTTTTTCATAAATGCAGTAACAGCCCATTTATTTCATATTTATACGACTGTAACGTGACTAGGCCAGAACACAACCGTTAACCATGCAGGTAGTTCAGTTGGTAAGAGCCACAGTATAACCATCAAAGATCCTGGGTTCGAATCCTGGTCTGGTTCATTGCAGTAAAGTTGATTTCTTTTGATTATTTCATCTTTATATAAAAAAAATCATAAAACTTCCACAAGGTATAGTTTTCTTTTCAGAAATGATTTATCAAATATACAGTCATACTGGAAAAAAGTTCCCAATGTATAGTTACCAAGTTTTCTGGCAGTGGTACAGGGATCCTTAAGTATGACCAAATAGAGTGACCATCATAGGAGACTAACACCAGAACAGATACATGTGAAATCATGTGTCCTGCCATCAACGACAAGTTGACCTGTGCCATTCTCCCCAACCACAGCCTGAATATCAGACAAGGTTTACAGACTCCCTTCCCTGTTGTCTCACAGAACATGTCAAGTGTTTTGAAACTGATTGATTATTGTAAACATTAAAATGCTGAGTTGGTTCATGAAATAAATATCCATCATTTTAAATAAAATATTCAGATCCAGTATTAACAAAAATTTCTTTGGATAAAAGCATGTACCAGTAGCCGAGTCAGTCTGTGAAGTTTTATAGAATATGACATCAAGAAGAGACAGCGTTAATAAAGTGAGAGATAACATTGAGTTATAAAAGTCAAATAAAGTAATATAAAAGTCAAATAAAGTAACACAAAAGTCAAATAAAGTAACACAAAAGTCAAATAAAGTAACATAAAACTCAAATAAAGTAACACAAAAGTCAAATAAGTAACACAAAAGTCAAATAAAGTAACATAAAAGTCAAATAAAGTAACAAAAAAGTCAGGTAACATAAAAGTCAAATAAAGTAACACAAAAGTCAAATAAAGTAACACAAAAGTCAAATAAAGTAACATAAAACTCAAATAAAGTAACACAAAAGTCAAATAAGTAACACAAAAGTCAAATAAAGTAACATAAAAGTCAAATAAAGTAACAAAAAAGTCAGGTAACATAAAAGTCAAATATAGTAACACAAAAGTCAAATAAAGTAACACAAAAGTCAAATAAAGTAACATAAAACTCAAATAAAGTAACACAAAAGTCAAATAAGTAACACAAAAGTCAAATAAAGTAACACAAAAGTCAAATAAGGTAAAGTCAAATAAAGTAACACAAAAGTCAAATAAAGTAACACAAAAATCAAATAAAGTAAAGTCAAATAAAGTAACACAAAAGTCAAATAAAGTAACACAAAAGTCAAATAAAGTATCTGAAATAACGTCAATATATCCAGCTATAAACAAAAGCATGAAGTTTACAGTCACAACTAAGTGAGCTGATTATGAGGCTCACTAGGGTTTACCCACCTTGCCCTTTGTCATGCCACCTTGACCTTTCTGGAGTGTTCCACAATACCACTGTGTTCAACTATGATATAGCATAGCTAGAAAGTTTCATAAGAAAACCTGAAGGTGATAATTATAAGCTATGGTTTGGACAAAAAATTTAATATATTTATTTTTGTGCTTTTGACCATTTGTCATATCCTTACTCTTTAATACTGACCTGAATGTATAAGGCAGGTTTTTAAAGATTTGACCTTTGAACCCTTGTCACAAACTTGACTTTAAGAGTATGATTCTGAATGTGCTATACAACACACTGGTCAACACATACATGTATGTTGTTTAATAAGGAAAGGTTCAGCCATTAAGAAGATATGATCCAGGGAAGCTTTAAACTTATCTGATTTCTGACCTGACCTTGACCTTGTAAGTGTGTTATGTGACACACAATCTGTTAATATGTCTGTGATGTTTCACAAAGAAAGGTTAAGCCAGTTAAAAGATAAATGGTATGGACAGGGTATTAACTGCAGCACAGACAAGGATGCATGGATGAACGAACAAAGTGACTTCAAAATGTCCCTTACCTTATATGGGGGTAGGGAATGAGGTTATAATTAGCTTGTTAAAAACTCTCACAACAAAGTGCAGAAACTTGTACAAATAGTAAAGCACAGAGTCTGGACTAGCAAGAGAAGTGTGGACAAGTGACACACAGCTTACCTGGCCCCCAGCAGAGATACCAGTCTGAGGTGAGATGGGGGGAGTAGGAGTGTTGTTGGTAGTTGTACTCTACAAGATATATATATATATCACTTTAAACAGTTAACCTTACCAATCACCCTATTTACTAGTACATTTATCACATTATATGTATGGGAAAAAACAAGAGGTACACGGGCATAAATGGTCACCTGAGTGAAACCAAAAATGTCATGTACTGTTATGTAGATCTAAATACATATGAATAAAAGCTCAGTGGGTCAAGTGTAGTGCAATGGGGTACATAGTGAACAATCAATGATTTCATCAAAACGTTGGTCATAATCTACCAGTAACTTACAGAAGAAATGTTGATTGAAGATTTTGCATAAAGTGACCCCCTATGACCCCCCCCCCTTAGGGAAGCCTGTTCACAAGTACAAATTTTGATCTGCTGTACAGTCAAAACCATTATATTATCTCAGGAGAAGCCAACTTTCACACTAACCTGTAAGCTCTAAAGTGAAACATTGCCATTCTAAAAAAAAGATTTTTGCTAATCAGAAAATAAGGTATGAAAGATATCCAGTGCCTAAAATATGGTCATTCATTAAAATAGTCCTGTTTCTTTAGAAACTACATCCAGTCAGAGGTTTCTTGTGTTTCGAAGTGCTGATTTCTTCCCTCTGTGTTTTCTCCATTAAGGCCTACAGACCTATATCCTGGTTTAATACCTTTATAAACACACCTATAACAATTTGATCTGTTTTCTTTATGTACATACTAGATATTCAGTGTAGATGTACTGTGTGAGACTGAGGGCTTTATCCAAGTTCCACTGAAGATATGTAGCATAAACCTTGAAGCTTTAAGCTAACTCCTCCCTTTCTTTACACATTAAAAAAAAAGCAGAAAAGAAAATTTTAAATTCCTCAAAAAGGTCTCATTTTAAAAATTGATGAAAAATTCACAAAAAGGTTTCATTTTAAAAATTGATGAAAAATTCACAACTTTTTCAAGGGTAATAAGACATTGATATGTGTATCATTATTTTTGGTTTTAGGTAGTTATATGAATTAACAGCATGAAGCAGTAAAATTCTACACATAATATAGGCATGTAGTTGCAGGAGATAATAATTACATGTATAGTGGAAATTGTTAGTGTATTTCTGATTTATTGATAATATATACCAAGTGAGTATTGTGCTGAGTGTTTATTACTGAATTAATTTACCTCTATTTCAATTACTAATAGATAAAGAAGTAACTTGTTAAAACTATTTGTATATCTTCACTTTTGTCTCGACTTTTCTTTTCAGGGAGGTAGTCCAAAAACTCGGCACACCTGCAATTTCTTCAGTGAAATTACCAAGCTAATGAGGTGAGAGGTTGGCACAGCATGATCTGACCTCTGACCTCTTCCAGCTGTGAGACAAAAGTACTGATGATGCTGATAGAGTAGATCAGCCCTCGAGAGATCTTTGGAAAGTGTGATGGAATATTGCTTTTCAAAAATGACTGCATTTCATATCATTAATATCTAAATTATAAATTTTGTTCATTATCTTACAAGTTCATTAATATTATTGCATTCCCTATAGGAATATATGTTTATAGACAATGAGTTTAAATTATAGTTAAAATATAGTAAACTGTCCAAATTAGATTTGTCATGTAGATAAGGAAAATGCCATGTTGAGTTACAATGGGGTGGATTTTATCACACTCAATACCATGTATAAATACAGTGCTGGTACATTAATTCATTCATCCCTGAAATTTCATAATGAACTATTCCAACCTTTGAATTGGAAGAGTTCAAATGTGTCTTCAGGGGTGAATGAGTTAAAAACCTAACTGTTGTTCCCGGACATAAAACACTGATGTCATAGTCTTACTTCATCCTTTGGGTTTGAATTGCTTCAAGAATAGGAGATATCGATATTTTAACGCTTAAGATGTTTAGGCTATTTTAGAAATAGTTAATCCTACAGATAGGAATCCATTTATATATTCCAAAATGCTGATTGAAGTACATTTGTTTCCCATTACTACATTTCTGTATAAAAACCATACAGTAATATGCTGAAAACAGCCCAGACTTCTGAAATGTCAGGACAGTTTTATGACAGGATTTTCACTGTCGCCGAGACATCTCATTATTGTTGTGGTGAAAATTGTCAGTTGTCTAGCCCTTGTGCCATGGAGAACTACACAGAATCTGAGTATCCCTTCCAATGTAACCCTTCTAGTGGGCAAGAGGATGTTTTGCATGACACTCCATAAACAAGCTGCACCTAGCTGTAATAGATTACCAGGTATATTAATTTAAAAAGAAAAGTATCGGTTACATTTTTAAGGAAGATAACAGGTATCAGTCTCGTATCACACAATTATTTTCAAGTGCTAGTTCTTACCGACTGCAAATACATTAAACATACCAACATTTTTATTGCATGCAACATAAAAAAACACACACATTTAAAACTTAGGTGGAAAGTCAAGCTAAAAAAACACACCCTCTGAAGCAAGATGCAGGAGAAAAAGACAAAGACAAAGTTAGAGATATATAATGCCACCGCTAATTAAAGACCGCCCAAACCTCGGAGGCCATGCTAGTAGATGTGGAATCGCAGTAGCTGTCTCGAGTCAGACGAACTTCAGTGTGTTCAGGCACAGTCTGTAACTGAAATAGGCTAGCACTTATACCACAGCCTATCTACTGTAACTGTCACGACAAACACAGGCATAATATATAATAAAATCTCTATGAAATACTGTATCAAAAACCTGTTTAAATCTCCTCATTCTCACTTATGCCTAACTGATTTAGATTAGTCCTTGGTATAATAATTAATGGAACCTCAGGATCAGCAACACAAACACTAATAAAATGCAAATATTAATTCTTTTAAATTCTATTTATTTTCCCCGACACCAAAGTGTCAAGACTAACAAGGTTCCACTGTACAACTTATAGTTGATCTTAACACCCTTTAGACTAAATTGTGATAGAAACTTTTAAAATAAATATCAATATCAAATCAAATTGTCTTAACTAACAATTGGAAGGTTACAATCGAACAGTCAGATTTTTATTTATTCACATTTATTTTTACAAATGGTGAATGTAATTTCAAAGTTTACAAAAATTTAGATATTTTTCAAAGTATAATTAATAAATCCCTGATAATTATGAGGCTTCAAAAAATTCAGTTCAAGAAATACCTCTTAATTCAAAAAGAAATTATCAGACTCCACAATCACAACTTTTTTTGGAAAACAAGATAATTATGTCCCTAAATGTTGATTTCAATAAGTGTGAGAAATAGGTAATTTTGATTAAATTTTCTACACTAAATGGAAAAATACATTGTTGCGGTCAAGCATGCATGTCTGGGTAGTGAATTTCCCCATACTTGTAGAAATACTAGAACACATATTAGCCAGGTAGGAAACTATACATGAATCATCCCTAAGGAAAATATTGGAAATGTTTATATAATAATAGCATGTCTAAATAAAACAGAAAACCAAATAAATTGGTATCAAGTGATAATTTCAATATTGAATAATACCAGTAATGTAGAAATGTCCATAACATATTCCAGATCAATTAAAGATTTCCAATTATTTTCAACATTACGAAATAAAATAAAATTTGAACTGATTTTTTTCTTAAAAGTTCTACTGTTAAGCGAGTTTCTTTTCATATATGTTATTGTGCTTAGGTTACATGTTACTCATATGTCATAGCCTAGCTAGTTATCACACTTGGCTAAACAATTGTACATTATTGTGCTTAGGTTACATGTTACTCATATGACATAGCCTAGCTAGTTATCACACTTGGCTAAACAATTGTATATTATTGTACTTAGGTTACATGTTACTCATATGACATAGCCTAGCTAGTTATCACACTTGGCTAAACAATTGTACATTATTGTACTTAGATTACATGTTACTCATATGACATAACAAGCTAGTTATTACACTTGGCTAAACAATTGTACATTATTGTACTTGGCTAAACAATTGTACATTATTGTACTTGGCTAAACAATTTTGCACTATTGTACTTGGCTAAACAATTGTACATTATTGTACTTCGCTAAACAATTGTACATTATTGTACTTAGTTCAACAATTGTTTTTTATCTTGGTTTAAAAATTGTATCTTACTGTACCTAGTCTACCAATTGTACTTTACTTGGTTATACAATTGTAATCTTTCTACTTTATAACAATTGTATCTTTTTGTATATACAGTAGGTTAAACAACAGTATAATTAGCAGTAAATAAGAAACGTAAAACATATCTCAATAACCAACAACCTAGCTATATATGTATCTATAGAATTGAAAACAACCCTCAATTTGAAGCTTAAGCAAATAAGACCAGACTGGCTAACAGTCTATATGATGATTTCCTTTCTATAGACATGAACAAGTCTAATATGTGTTGATCAATATATCTATATATCTGGTCAATAGCCTGTAGACTTGTTCAAGTCAATATATAGATAGGGAAGTACACATGTAAGTGATAATCACAGACACTGATAGCCAGTCTGGAACAGGTCCTATGGAACTAAAGTACGCAAATGGGAAACTCTGAGAAACAGTTTCAAGATTATAAGTATTCTGCTAAATACACAATAAATTCTCAATTACTGAACCATTTACTGGAAAACCTTTTTACTCATGTTCTTACTCATTTTCATTAGTCAAGTCCGAAGTATGTGTTATGAGAAACAGCATGCAATGACATGGCAGTCATTATAAACTGCAAATAAAAGGGCAAAATAAAATGACTTTATATACATTTGTGTCGGAACTGGACTGGCCATGGGTCGATTGTCGGAAACCAGATTGCTCAATTAGTAGAGCATCCATCTAGAGTTTGGAGGGTCCCGAGTTCGAACCCTGGTCTGGCCATGCATTTCTCTTTCTCCTGTTACAAATTTGGCGCCCCATGAAATATACCCACAGAAGGTGGTATAGGGTCTTGTGTGTCTTCGGGGTTGAACACTTTGTTAAAGGTTGGAGGAATGGAGGAATGTCCGTCTAAAGTTTGGAGGGTCCCGGATTCGAACCCCAGTCTCACCGAATATTTCTCTTTCTCCTGTTACATATTTAGTAGGTTTCGTTCTGTTTTCATTCATTTTTTACCCAGCAATTGTTTACTTTTTACCAGAATTTAAAACATAATTATTGGTTAATCAATTTGCTGATACATCTAAAATCAACCTAGCATAGCTGTATTAAGAAGAATTAGTCACTTGTTTGTGATTCCACCTAGAACTGTTTCCAGTAGTCTTAAGGATACCACCTTGAACTGTTTCCAGTAGTCTTAAGGATACCACCTAGAACTATTTCCAGTAGTCCTAAGGATACCACCTAGAACTGTTTCCAGTAGTCTTAAGGATACCACCTAGAACTGTTTCCAGTAGTCTTAAGGATACCACCTTCATGTCCTGTAACGCTGGTCTCATGACAACAGCTAGTATACCTACATTGACTTACTTCACCATCGCCGTTACTTTTAGTAAATTAAGAATAAAAACATTCTATCAAATATAATCAGTTCGTAACTGACGAGTAATTTATCTCTTTCAATATTGAATTCTTTTTCTGTGGTACATGCAATGGCCTAATTAGTAAGTAATGAAACTAACGACAAATGAAACAAACAATGCCAAAGGTAAGTGGTAAGTGGTTTCATCACACCTGGCAAAGCTGTGAAAGTTATTAGTGTTAATCACATGACATACACTAGCGCAAATGATATTTCTCTAAGACTTGATACAGCATAACCTTTCAATCACTTTGATCCCTGAGGCAATGATATCGCAGAACGTTCTTTTAACTCTTGAAGAGCCTATTGAGTAAGCAGAGGGGACCAATAGTTGTAAGTTCAATCAAAACTTTGACTACAAGATGATAACTAGAAGACCCAGTGATAATTGCAATGGACAGACATACAATACTGGAAGAATCAGTTTGATTGTTGTACTCAAAATGACAATTTTTCCCCAAAAGCTGATATTTTATCGATTGCATATAGTTCAACCTATCATGGGTAACACCTTGCTAATTTTCAGAAGACTTACAATCTTGAAACTTCTACCCCCATATATCTGGTTAAAAAGGTAACAAGCCCTACTCCAAGACTTACAGTACATCCTCTCATAAGGCGCCGTTTCTTTAAATACAAGCAAATCATGTGATTTATGATGTGATAATAAAGTACTAGGTATGTGTACACTTTGTATATATCAGAATGTTCTATTTAAAGCTTGTGGATTTGTCACCAGAGCAATGGTCAATGGCAGAGGATGCAAAACAGGAATGACGAGTTCTAGTATCTATCATAAATTTCAGTATCGTCACTAGACAAGTATTTCCATATAGTGGTCTGGAAAAAAAAAATTGGACTAAAACTAATACTGTAAAGATTTATATATGAATACAAGGAAAGTAAATTTGAATAGGGGAAAAAATTTGATTCAAGAACAATGGCACTATGCATATTATACACATTGTTCTTCACATGCTTTAAATTGCTTGAACTACTTTTGATATTAAACCAAGATCTTTGAAGTAAAGGTACAGGATTCAAGGTAATATGGACACTCAGTACATGTCCATTTGAAGGTTATAGCAACACACATACCTTTTCACAAGTTAACACAAAAAAAAGGATAATAAATATATGGACTGTCACTTACAATATTCATTACACTGACCCTAACTGCAGATAATTATATTTTAACAAAAATATTGTTAGCAGACGAATAGAGTGTAAAATTATTTCACACACTAATTATCTGTAACTGTTTAAAAAAAACACAATTGGACTTTCAAGGCTGAAATGTGGAAGCTAGAAATAACTGTCCTTCACACATAAATCCACTAGAGACTCCGGCTGCAACAATATATTGTACCGTATCGTATCGCGATACGTTCTTGTGTATCGTTTTGAATCATTTCCTTTGCCTGTATCGCATTACACTAACAGTACTGAAATAATCAATCTTTTTTTATTGGTCGTCTGTGCAAAAGTACTAAATATGAAAATATCTTTTGACAGCAATTTACTATGCATACATAATTAACTCTGACAAATCTGTAAAATCCTGCACTCAATAATTATGAAGTTGACCTGTGAGCAGATATGTGTATCGTGATACATATCGAATCGTAAGCTTAAAAATACCATGATAGGCATCGTAACGTAAGGTATGCATATTGTTGCAGCCCTGCTAGAGACAGTACAAGAAAATACTTTATCTATGGGGAAACAAGAAAAAATGTCAGGTCTCAGTTTTTTGAAAATTCTCAATACTAAAAATAAGATTTGTCTAAAGATCTAGATATAAAGTTTCCTCAGAGCAAACTATGATATACACCTATATGTATGACTGGCAAAGTAGACTACATTGAGTCCCTCTAAAGAAGCAGTATAGACAGATATATACATTCATGTGATATTGATATACATTGTATATATATACAGACCACAAGAACTCGTACATGTAAATATACATGCTAGTACCAATAACCTTTTAAAATGTATCATAATCTGTGCTTTTAAGTATATGATCATGACTTATCAATGAATCTCAGGCAGATGTATGAAGTGAGCTGTTTTAAGGGGTTTCCAGTGGAGACACCGGTCATTTGCACTCTTTGGTTGACAAAAAGGAATAGCTGTTTTAAAAAAGCTTGCCATATAACTCTTCAATTATCATTTGTGCTCAAAACAAACTTAGCATTTATCAGGCATATACAGTTACTCTTTCAACCTGAATGTTAGCAATTAAGTGCACGACAAGAAAATAATTTTCAAAACCAGTAATCAGTTAGGCTAGTAGTTTCCACTTTAACTAGTCCATATGAAAATTCCACAAACCAAATATTATTCAACATGATAAGTATAGTAATATCAAATTTTAACTAGTCAACCGGACTACTGGTTTTTAGGACCACTAGTCCAGCAGATTTCACTAGTCCCAGACTATCGGTATACGCTTATTTTCTAGCCCTGTTAGGTGTATATGAAAGGTTACAGAGGTTTTTCGAGTTCTAGTCTAAACATTTTACCAAAGAAACAAGGACATCATAATTATATTTTAATTCAAATAATAGTTCAAGTATGCGTAGGGATCTCCAGGGTGTATATATGGTACAAAAAAAGACTCGGTCCTAGGTACTACATGCCTTATAAGCTTACACAAAATTAGTACTGTAATTGGCAAAATAATGAAATTAAGAAAGAAGCTTCTAAGTCATTCAGATGCACCTGTAAACGTTAGACACTCCAATACAACTACTTCACATTCCATGACCTACATAAACAGTGTCATGAACATAACAAACAAAATAACTTATACCCATGCATTACAGATCTCTTTACACTTGACCAGCTCCCTATGTACCAGTAACCCTATTGACGGAAAGCCTGCCCCCAAATATCAGTGTCACAACACAAACCGTGTGTCAGTACATGTATAAATACACAGCCTGTGTCTGAGACGTGAGACGGTGCCACCTCTAATCACACCTGTGTTGTTTGTATAGGATCCCCACCCCTGTACCCATACCACTTATTCTTACTTTCAACACTTTCTGTGGGATCATATAAGGGTCTCCCTTCTCCTCTCGGACTGGAGCCAGCTCTACAAATAGAACCAAACACAAATGTAGTATGTACATGTAGACACTAGATTGATTAATATACATGGTAGGGCAAAGATGAAGAAAGTTGTTCTAAATATTATTAACGATCCTACAAATTAGTGACCCTTACCTGTAATAAAATGTGTAAATAATGAATGTCTACATCAACTCTGATTTCTTTTTCAAATTTGTTACAAGAATTTGACACACTGTTTTAACTACCTGTTGATTTGTCTAGAATAAGTTAACATATTCAGTATAACTGACATCATTATTAAATCTGGTACAAAGTTAATACTTGTGTCTATTGCCCAAGGACTATAGGAGGAACTATTTAAAGAATTTACAGATCAGTAGTACATTGGTGATCAGGTAGCAGTCATATCATATCAATTTCATTACAAAAATTAGAAAAATGAAAAGTTGTTTTTACATTTTCATAATTATGTTTTATACAACGTTCTCAATAAAATAAAAAAGCAAAGAGCAAAAGCAAAGTAACAATAAAAGCAAAATTTACTTTGCTTGTCAATTGGAAGATCTCTGTCCTCACCATACTGGCTTTCATCCTCCAGACTGTCTCGACCAGGACTCAGTTGTTCCCCTTGACCTTCACGGCTGTGGGTGCTGGAACTTGACGCACTGTCTGTCCTTCTGTGGGTGGGACTTTCACGTCGAGCTGTTTTCTGTAATGCAATTTTCAGTGGTGACAGATCCACCATTTTGTTGGGTTCACCATTATTTATAGAATTTGGTGTAGAAATTATTTCAATATCCGATGATGTTGTGGTGTCAATATCATCACCAGATTCCTGTCCTCCGGTGCTCCTAGAACACTCCGATTTCTCTCCTCCAGTGGAATGACAATCACTATTGTTATCCTCACTTCTGCTGTTGTCCTCCATAGCTTCTTCTATCATACACTTTACATATGAACTACTTGACGATACACTGAACATGCTATCTGTAATTTTATGAGAATCATCTTGGATTTCTGCCAAATCCTGACCACCAGTTTCCTGCTGAGAAACTTGAACTGAACCAGACATTGTATTTTGAGTTACTTCCTTATAACTAGCCTCCTCTGGAGTTACCTCCCCTGCACTGATCTCTTCCTCCTGACTTATCTCCCCTACACGTTCGTCCTCTCCTCGATTGTCCACCACTGTGTCTTCGGAGGTGTGTGTGTCCATGCTACTGTCCAGTTTACTAGTGTCTGATGAGCACAAAGAACTACAAGTTGAGGGGCTGTGCACGCTCCCTAAACTTTCTAACACATCTATTTCAGTAACCCCAGGATCTTTAATAATCTCTTCCATTGTGCCTTCACCTGACCCACTGGAAATGGAGGATTGGGCAAGAACATTGTCTGCATCAACTGAAGTTTCCTTCAAATCTATTTTTGTCATAACACTACCTGGGTCACTTGTAGATTCACTTAAGGCTTCTTCTTTATCATCTTGTGTTTCAGAATCTTTCCCTTCACTTGCATGTTTTTCAGTGTCAATGTTTTCACATATCACCAATTCAGATCCCGTATCTGCTGGATTTGGACTTTCCTTTACTTCATGGTCCATCACAGAAGATGCCATCCCTGAATCTTGAGTTTCGCTCGTTTGAATCACAACACTATCTAAATCTATTGTGTGGTCCTCGATTCCCTCACTATGACATGGAAACATCTCCCCTGAGTCAGTCTGTAGGAGTGACACACTGCTGGACTGGTCACATTTCCCATCACTGTCATCACTGAAAGAAATCACCCCTTCTACAGACTCTATCACAGATATACTACTGGATTTGTCTGTTTTACAGTCAGTACTTTTATCATCCAATAGTGAATCAGATAGATCCTTATCTAATGTCTTGCTACTTATAGTCTGATCACTATCTTCTGGTAATAATTCCTTTGTTTTATCTCCTTTTGAATCCTCTTTTTCCAGCATCTTCAATTCCTTGTTACCAGGACAAAGATCTGTCAAACTTTCCTCGTTTTCTTTATTTGGCTTTTTATAATTTGAGTCAGGCCTTAATTCCTGGCCTTTACCTTGAAATGATGCATGTTGTGAGCCTTCAAGATCAAGGTCAGCACCACTCTCTTGACCTTCACCTTGCCAGGCTATCAGTGGTTCACTAGACCAGGCTGAGGAAGAATCCCAATTCTCCACCTTTTCTTTACTTTCCACTACTGGAATATTGCCTACCGCTTTCCTATCATTGTCAGAACTATTTTTCGTAACCTTGTCTGTACTTCGCTTTGAACTTTTCCCCTCTGACTTAGCACTATGACCTGCCTTTTTACTGACGCCAGACTGTTGCACTGTAGTAGATATAGGATCTAATGCTTTCTGCTTCATTCCTTTGCTTTCAGGAGAGGTTGGTAAAGTTGGACTTGTTTTTTTCTTGGGTTCTAGATCTTGATGGACTGAACCCCAAGGCATAGTGGACCATGAGCTCCTAGCCCCCTCCTTCTCTGTTGCTCCCTCTGCCCCCTCAGACTGGGGAGAAGGTACCCATGTGTTCCAGAAATCATCTTTAGTTTCTTGTTTAGAAGTCTCTTCCTTTGTAGGTTTGTTAATGGTAGCTGTAAGGAACAGAATAATAAAAATAAGACAGTTAAAATCTGAAAACAGTCCTTCACTGACCACTTCTTCAACAGATTATATCTATTTTAGATCTAACCTATGGCACAACATGTAGTCTTATCTTTTCCAAAACATTTCATTATATGGATAGCTGTATTCTGTGCAACATTTAATTCTATTCATATTTAACAAATTAAATCTAGAGATTACATGAATATCTGTAGCTTGCTATTTGATCTATCGTTTATAAACATACAAATTACCACTGTCTCTGATAGAATATTTACTCATAATTTGCATTCCTAGAAATTCTTATTGAATATCTATTATTTTGCCAAGTCTTACATGGTTTTGTTTCCTTTAATCCTTCTTCATCAATTTCCAGAACTTTGTCAATTTTCTTTTGTGCATTTTTGATTGCCTGAGAGGCAAGGTCCGAGAAGCTGCTAGCATTCCACCAACTCATGATCTTGCTTGTGTAGCGAGATCACATTTCAGCCATGTGTACAAAATCCTGAAATATTAAATCATTCTGCTGTAAAAGGTGAGCTATATTACAGGCTACAATCATTTTCTGCTTCACTAATGCTGCCTCAAAGAACAATTCTTAGGAATCACAAAAGTTAAAACGTAAAAATAATAAACCTCAGATTCTTTCATAACTACATCATACGGAAGGTAATATAGCCAACCCAATTATTCAATGTCGACAAACACAACAATGAACTTACTACCCAAAATATAATTTGCAGCTGTGCCCTTATAAAACAACATGTCAATCTTTCTGAGAACGATGGCGATGAAAATTGACTTTTAAATTCAATCATCTAGCTAGACTTACAAAGGAGAATGTTGACATACTAAATTACCTGTATAAATTATTGATTTACTAATTAAAAGAAATGGCAGTACATGTAAAGCACTGCCACTAGTGTATAAGCTCTAATACATGCCAGGGTTAGACATTAACTTTTTTTGCTTGCAATACATTTTATTTTAAGCTGTTTTCTAAATTTTAAAAAGATATGTTCTTATTTTATGATCATATTTTTACCAAGTCCAAAGGACCAGTTAGGTTAGGTGATTCACTAGACCTTGCTAAAATCTGCTTGTCCATGACAAGCGGACTAGTTAATGCCGACCCCTGATAAAGTCAGAGGTGTGATTCATGCAGGTGACATGATGCCATTGCTTTGTTGAGCAAGTCACTTAACTCCTGTTGCTCACCTCACCTGCCTTGAGTTTAGTCTGATGTGGTCTGGGTGAGTTACTGTAGCTAACAAGCAGAACAGCTATAAAACCTCCACCATATGCATACACATAAATATTGTGAAGATAATACATGGTGGGTTCATGTCTGGGTTTAAAAATACAGACGTGCATTTTGTTTCCTATTATAAATGTTTGTATTTAGCCTCTGTATGGGAACCATTGGGAGGTGGAGGAATCCACTCCCAGAATGGAAGGATGGTTAAAGTTTGGCATTGAAATATAATATACATGTAATCACTTTGTGTTATTCTACAGGAAGTCCAAAACACCAGAGGACTCTAGGACAGTATTCTCCACAAATTTAAAAATACCAGGTTGATAGTTAAAAGTAGCAGGCTACAATGCACGCCGCATAGCGGCGTGCCCGAGTCAAGTTAGTGATGACGGGGAGAGGGGCGGGATGCCAGGGGTTTCCTTTTTTTTTTATGGTTCAAAATGGATGGTGTAATTTGGAAGCTTTTTGGTGGCTTTCAATAGTGACAAATTTTATACCAAACAATACCAAAAACATGAGTAGTTTCAAACTCAATTCAATTTTTCCCATATACTGACACTAGAAATCAGAGTCATCATCAAATTTAACTCCTGAATCATCAGACTGAGATAAGTTAGATTTGCAAAACGACCTCAACAGCTTGCAGCAGTGGGAGGACAGCTAGCTAATGTTGTTCAACCCAGATAAATGTGAGGTATTATAACAGAAGAAAGACACTATACCCACCTATACCATCCATCGAGTACCACTAGCCTTAGCATAAACAGCTAAATACTTGGGTCTTAATATCAGTAGCAACTTAAGCTGGACCCCCCACACAGACAACATAGCAAAGAAGGCTAATAACATCAATGCCTTTCTACGACAAAACATCAGCACCTGCCCAAGCACGATCAAAGAGCAGTACTACAGGACCACGTTCAGACCAGTTATAGACTAAGCCTGTGTTATTTGGGACCCTTTAACATAGATGGATACCAACGTTACATGTTAGAGAATGGTCCAGAGGAGAGCTGCATGTTTTGTCTATGGAGATTACAGAACAAGAGGCCCAATGGGCCTGCATCGCTCACCTGGTATTAATCTCACACTTGTAATCTTAAAAGTGGACTAAAATACAGCTACAGGCAGAATATCAGTGTTTGATTCATAAGAACCTATAAAAAGATTTAAACATATATGACGCCTGTGACCTTGAATGTCGAACAAGGACATCAGGTTGAAAGTGGATCAAGGTCATTCATTTGATTAAACTTGGTAGTCCTTCATCCCAGCATGCTACAGGCC